>NC_048896.1:959882-998067 GCF_011077185.1 Oxyura jamaicensis
CACCACCAGATGCCCTGATTTTTGGGACTGGCTGCCCCGCATTTTTAGCCCCCGGGGACACCTCGGTGCGACAGACTCTGTGTGTAGCACTGCTGCAGGCATGGGGACCGGTGGCCCAGCCCGTGGAGCACACAGTATCTGCTCCCGCCCTGCAGAGCCGTTTTCATTCCGACCACGTGCAGCTCGGGGTCGTGGCTGTCCCACAGATGCTGTTGGTTTCCCTGTTTGTTTGTTTTCCTGGCAACAGCCATCGTGGGGAGGGGACCTCTGTGGCTCACCAAGTGTCCTGGGAGCGCAGATCCAGCCCCAGCACCCCGCGAGTGGAAGGGAAGGAGTGCCAGGAGCGAGGGATCTGAGAGCAGGCCTTTCTTCTCAGCTTGTGCGTGTTCCAGGCGCCAGACGGAGCCCCGTTGGCTTCAATCTGCTGGTGGCACTAGTGTTGAGGTCCCTGCGGGATGCAAGGGAAGGGTCCGTGCTTACCTCTGTTGGGGCTCGGCCGCCAGCAGGACGGCGTGCCAGGGACGTGGCTCCTCCGTCTCCGCTCCTAAACAGCCACAGCCGTGGGTAACAGCAGCCAGAGCTTCCCAGAGAGCGCCGCGTCCTCCCCAGGAGAGGCCATCTCACTGAAGGATAAACTTCATCTCAACAGCTCGTTCAGGCTTGTGCTGCGTTGCCAAAACAGCCCACAAGCAGGACGGGGAAAGGGGGAAGTGGTGGGACAGGGACAATTAGAGCCAACTGCGGTGGAGGGATTTTGAGTTGATCTCTTTTTTCCCCTTTTAATAGCGCTGTATTATAAATATCACAAAACCACATGTTATCAGACAGAATGAAACAATTATGCTCGACTTCACAACTACGGGATATGTGCCTTCCGTGGGGCCTTGCGCTCTCTGATGTGGACACCTGCTCTCTAGAAATTTGATGGGTGAGCAGCAACTTGACCAGGATGTGGGCCCCAAGCAAACCCCGTAAGTCAGAGCAAATTTTAGTCATGACCAATTGGGTGCTACTGAAGGAAGAACTCATCCCAGTTGCTGAGTCATTTTAATCACACGCAGCTAATGACCCTCCGGGCCGGGGGAGCGCAGAGCCGGCGCGCGCTCCCGCAGACGGTTCTGATTTCTTCGGAGGACACGGCGAGGCCTGGTGGGGATAATGGATATCCAGGCAGCTGGGGCTTAGCTCCGGCTCTCCTGAGCAGGTTCTGCTAGAAATAATGTCAGTGATTTTTCTGCCCCATTTATTTCGGGACGCTGTGGTTTTACGTTCATTTACTAAGAAAACCCGCTCCGGTTCCCCACCACCAGCACACGCACATGCTTTCCCTCCCTCCCCTCCCGATGTCAGGAGGATTTTCCTCGCGAGGGTCTCCTCGCAGGCACCCCCGGCCTGGGCCCGTTATTTATAGGGTACCTCTCTGCAGAGCACAATGCTGGAGGTGAGTGAGTTATTGTTCCGGGTGACATCATGGGGTGGACTTCATAAGGGGGCTCAGCGGACGGTCTCTGAAGACAGCTGCGAAAAAGGCAGCCCTGAAGGATATGATGGAGTGGGTGAGACATAAATTTCTTAGGACAGGCAGTGAAAAAACGTTTACAGCCCTTCTTTCCTGAGTCTGGTTTCAATCAGAGTCCCAGCCGTTTCATTGATGCTTCGCACTAAGCACTCACTCAGACATACGCTTTATGCGCTCAACCTGCCTTATTTATTTTATTTTATTCCCCTTTTTACTGTTTTCCAAATGCACGGGTACAGGAAGGCTTTCAGATCCTCCAGCAGCCAGCTCCCACGTAAGGTAGCCACAGACAGAGGCTATCTGCCTGGATATGAATCTGGCTCGCAGACGGGAATCGCCGAAGAATAATATTGATAACGGTAATGAAGGAATGAGTTTATAAAACCATCACATTGCAGTCTCAGTCTATAACAAACGTGGTATTAACTCTGACATTCATTAAGGCAGCTTGCCATTTCTCCCTGGCTTAATGGAAAATCTGTCTGTTTAGAAGTGTTTGTTGCAACTGCAGAGGTTAAGGGAACAGATAGGTTACTGATTAGGAAAGCCCCGAGCACTTGGTTACCCCAAAGGGCATTTTAAGTTCATTCTTAGCCTTCTTGCTCCTATTTTCACTTCATCTCATATCTCGGGGTGACTGCTTTGTATGCTATGACCGTGAGCTGGCCCCGAGGGGTGTCGGCAGCAGGGTCCCGAGGGTGTGCACAGCGCCCTGGGGACCCAGGGCTGGTGGTGTCCCCAGGGGAGCAGTGCTGGGGACCCCCCCAACAGGGCCACGACAGCCACCTCCCGCTGTCTGCTGCCCACAGCTGTCTGGAGGGCCTGGGTCCTCCCTCACAGGGCAGCCTAAGGAGGTGTGCCTGGTTTTTGTGTGCGAAGACATGGTTTTCACCCAAATCCCCCTTCTGTTCCCAGTAATGTCCATACAGGGTTCCTGGGAGCAATGGGAAGCAGAGCTCTTGCTGAAGCCCCGCCTGCACGGATGCTGTGCACCCCCTCAGCCCCATCCTCCTGGGTGGTGGGGGCTGCCCAGAGGCACCCCCCTTCATCAGGACTCCCACCCAGCAGCAAGGCAGGGATCTTCCCGGGATCCCGAGCTTTGCAGAGCTCCGGCAGCACCAATCCCGGAGGCCACCAGGGTGTGGGGAGGAGGCGGGTGCTGCCCCAAGGCCACCTTGAGCACAGCCCTGCTGTGCCATCAGGAAGAGCCTCTTGGTATCAGCACATCTCGGTGCTCTCCATCTTAATCGAAAGAATAGACTTTTGGTTAATACAGTGAGTTAATCTCTATCTGCCTCTCCCTGTGACTCGCCGGTATTTATCAGCATTCTGCATTTTACATATACGTGCGAGGCATTTAATAAAACCCAGACCGAGGAGATGAAAGATTTATCCGTTTGCCCTGAGAGATGTCCCTTGTGAGGGCAACTTGGGACTCCAGAGCGGAAACCTGGATTGTTTTTTATGGCAGCTGCGTGAAGAGATACAGAGCCTTTGAAGTCCTCCCGGCCCCCTTCCTCCCGCCGGCCCCACGTGCCAGCGGCTGGGCTGCCCTTCCCCAGCCTGGGGACACGGGGACATGGGGACAGAGGGACACAGGGTCATGTCCCAGCTATGTGAGATGGTCCTGTGCGGGGCTCAGCACTGCAAACCACCCCCGGCACGCCGGGGACTCAGGCTGTGGGAAGGAGAGCGAGGCTTCGCGGTGGCACGGTGACATTTCCCTGCTGTCCCCCAGGGGCCTGCCTGCAGAAGGGCAGGGAGGGACAGGCAGGTGCCAGCCCAAACAAACAGGAGGGGAACACCCCCCGGGGGCACATCGGGGTCTGCCTGGCCCCAGGAGGGTGGCAGGAGACGGCCACTGTTGGTGCTGTGGTTACTAATGAACAATTTTAATTTCTTCCATAAGCAGCCAATAAAGCTCATCTCTCTCTCTCCTTGCCTCTAATGCACCATTTATTTCTCGCTTTGAAAGGCGATCAAGGAAATTCACACAGAGGGCCGGGAGGGGGAATTTGATGCTAAATGTCAGCGCTGCCTGAGGAAGCCTAATTCTCCTCCGAGCAGCTGCAGCAACATCTTCCCAAACAGGGCTCTAAATTACAAAGAGCCTGTGGCTACTGGTGACCAGGGGGAGCTGGTGGTGTCAGCCCCTGCCCCGGGCTGCTTCCAGAATGGAGCATGCACCGCCCTGAAATCAGGAGCAGTTGCATTTATAAGGATTACAGGAGGTGGCCCGGGCTGGGCGCTCCTCGGAGCAGCAGCGGCTCCCTGCAGAGCATCCCCGGTCCCCTGGGTGTGCGGTGCCACCCGCGTGCCCCCCGCCAGCAACGAGCCGTGCTGGGCCCTCCACGCAGCCCAGGCCATTATTGTCCTCGTGGACTACACTGTCCTTAAAGTCACCGAAGGATAAGGGTCTGCACGACAAGAGGCTGACGATGACTGCGTGCTACTGGTGGCGGAGAGGAAAAACACAGAGCTGATGACCCAGGAATGATCCGGCGCTGAAGCTGGTAGCTCTGGCCGTGCAGGAACCTTCCTGGAGCCCCGGCAGCTTTGTTTTGCAGGACCACGTAGGAGCAGGTTGGCATGTAAGTGGCTGCACCGTGGGCAAAATGGTGGAGATCCAGGCGGCCTGCAAAGAAACCTCCAGGCCTGTGATCCATGTGTGAAAAGCAGCGCGCTGTGCACATGGGGTATTTGAAATATCAAAGAGAGAACTCTTTTCATCTCTGAACTCTGCCTGGGGAAGAGATATTAGAGAAATATCTGCACGATTTAGCGTGGACGGTCAGTTCTCAGCACGAGGAGGTCAGGGGAAGGAAGCGTGTCGGCAGGGCGGGGGGCAGATCTGGAGCCTCAGCCCCAGCCAGTGTTCGAGTCCCCATGAGAACACGGTGCCATGGAAAAGGAATCAGCACATGGGGACTGCAATGTCCAGCACCCAGGGACCTGGGCTTTGCTTAAACGGAGTTGTCTGAGCACTGCAGAGTCCCAGGAAAGGCAGAAGCAGGGCTCCGGGGGCTCCTGCTGCCCGGCGTAGCCTCCTGCCTCACGCCTTCCCTCCTGCCCACCGTGCTCTGCAGCATCGCTCTTCTGGGTGGAGGCTGCTGGGCTTTGGGCTGCTCCTAAGACCACTGCAATTATTTTTCCCAGGAAGGATAAAAAACATTTTTCATTGTTCTCCTGCCCTCCCCTGAGCCTGTGTGTTTGCTGTTTTGCTCTTTATTCTCCTGTGCAGAGCTCTGCGTCTGGGAAGCGGTGCTGAAGTATCCCTTCCTGCGATGCTCATGCTGCAGGTATCTCACACAACATAAGCCTGGTCTTGATCTTTCTGTAGAAAGGTGCATAAATTAGATATAGATTTCTACAGACCTACCTATGGAAAAATCCAGGGCATTCCCAAGACCTGAGCTACATGAACAGCTGGATGCATGTCCTGAACAAATGCGCATCTGCTCCCTAAACCCATGAGATCTGATCAAGCCTAACACAAGCTCATTTAAAGATGTCAAAAAACTGTGGATCAGATCTGTGGCAGTTTTAAGTGGCCTTAGATTACGTAAAGTAAGCAACTGCCAGTCATCAGCAAGAGCTGTTTGACAGGGCATGTGCAGAAGAGCTGGGCGTACTCGCTTCGTAATATTCAAGACAGAAACGATAAAGCTGAGAGAGGACTGCAAATAATTTTTTTTGCAGGATTAGCTCCAAAGTTTTAAATGGTTCCTCCAGCTGCATTCGAGCTTTCGAGCTCCCTTTTTGGGAACATTCAAGCTGCTTTCACTGGCATGGGGTGTTTGGAAAGAATTCCTTGGTCTCCCACCACCGCTTCGTGCCTGAAGCACAGGCAGACACAGAGCCTGCTTTCCCTGCCCTGGCACCGCATCCCCGTGCAGCCCAGGTGGGACCACGGCACATCCCGGCTCAGGAAAGCCCGCCCCAAATATGCTTGCACGCTGCTTTCCTGGAGACACCATTCTCCCCGCGGATATGCCATAGACCGAGAAGGAGGCGGAATTTGTCAGGTGAATTCGTCAAGCAGGGGTGATAATCATTCATTTAGCCAGTAATGACATGGCACTTACTATGTAATAACCTGGATATTGCATGGAAATTGCCATGAAATCCAACGCTTGGTAGCTGCCATATTGTCAGCAGCTGCACGGTAATTTGTGCCCTCTCATTTAAAACCCTGTAACTTCTATTATTATGAGAATAAAGCGGCAGATCCCCCAGTTTGCCAAAAGGAGGATCTCCAGAGGGATGTTATGAATAATTAGGCAGCCACGGTGCTTTTGGATAACATCTTTACCGTAACTCCATTAGCTGGCAATTGATTGCTTTCTGAGCCCCGACCTGCTTCCAGCCCCCGGCAGCGCGGGCAGGGCTCTGCGGGAGCTCGGCGCGTGGCAGCAGGGCGAGCACGGCAAGCAGCAGCCAGCGCAAGCTGCTGTCCCTGCCCGGAGCCCGAAGGAGCACCTCCAGCACATGCTGGCCGGGAACCTCACACAACGTTTGATTATCATTAAAAATGCACAAGTGCAAATCGCACCGGCACAACCATTGCTCTGTTTAAAATCACGGCTGCCTTCTCCAGGCCGATCTCCAGGTCCAAATATCTGGAGATCGATCTCCAGTCTCCGAATATCATCCTCGGGTCTCTGTCTCCACAAAGCTCCCTCACAGCTTACAGGCGATCCCAACTTGACCTCCGCTGCACATCCTCAGCCCTGCCTCTGGAGCGATAAATCGTGGTCCCCTGCAGCCGCCGTTGCCCTGATAATGTGTTATTTTTAGATGGAAGAAGTACGAGGTCAGAGTTAATGTTTTGCATTTGTCAGTGGACGACGTGCCCCCCCCCTGCCCTCCTGCACTCTCACCCAGCCCCTGCCCCCCTGGACCCCTCACCCGCGGGTAACCCCGTCCCCGTCCCACGGCCCCTCCCCGCCTCTCCCCCCTGCTGCTGCCTTGGGCAGCTCGGAGCCCGCTCCTCTTCCTCGCCCCGCTCTGCCTCCCAGGCTGGCCAGCGCGGGCTTCCCCGGCTCTGCCTCCGAGCCTGTGATATATGGAGGGAGCAGCTCTTCCTCTGCTGGTGTTTGCTGTACAAACTCCTAAATCGGCCTGTGCCTGGGATGTGAGAGGCATGGATGTGTGTGGGAGGTTTGCAGTTCCTAGTGATTGAGATTCCTTGGTTGAAGAAGCCTAAACAAACACCGTAACCTCAGGGGAAATTCTGCAAAGTTTTAGTTTTAAGTGTTTCCTCTAACAAAATAACTGTTTGGCCTACAACGCTACCAGAGAGCATTCCTTTGGCTCACTAAGGCTTGGTGAGCTAAGGCTGGAGACGAGACCGTGCTTTAAGTGCGAAAACACAAGAACTTTATCTATACTTTGAGCAAAAATTGGAAAGGGCTCCTCGTTACGGACTCTCTTCTGTTGTACTTTCCACCCAATTAAAGGAAGGAAAATTCAGCCAGCACCAGTTCCCCAGTAAATCTCCTAGGGCTGGTGTAAGGACAGGATGAAGAGGGGAGAGCCTGGTGTGTGAGTGCTCATCCATCGCGCACCTGGACACGTTCTGCCTGGAGATGGAAGAGGTGTCCCCACACCCTGTCGCTTCTCTCAGCCTTTTATTTATTTATTTGGGGGAAAAAAGCATTGCTGACCTCTTAAATATCTCCAAAACCACCAGCCTGAAAGCCAAGGCAGTGGGGACTGGCAGATGTGTGGCTATCCCCTGATAGGAACAGATGGCAGCTGACCACCTGCCCCCATCTCCTGGTCCTCCTCCAGCTTCTCTGCGCTCCTGGGGGCAGCTCTGCCTCCTCCACAGGCCCTGCCCTGACGCAGGATGTATTTCTTGCCTTAGAGAGGTGGATCCAAACCACAGCTGCTGGGCACTGGAAGATGCTTGTGTTCGGATCTCCGTAGGGCAGCGAGGCTGCTGAGAAACACGTCAGTGGAAGTGGAGTGGGGTGAGTTTGGAGCAGTTTGGATCGGAACCTGGAAAGCTGAGCTTCCTGCAGCAGTGAGCTCTGGAGGCACCACAGAGATGCTGTGTCCCATTGCGTCAAGTACTGCATGAACTCTCCAGGGGCAGCCTACTATCAGTTCACACCAGTGAGTTCGGGGGGTATTTAAAGTGAAATTCCCAAACCACACAGCTTTATGCATAAAATGGGCTCGGTTTCTGTTCATCTCGGAGGCTGGGCAAAGGACTAGGCTACCTGCTATTTTCCAACTCCCATCCAAGGCAGGACGAGCTCTCAGAAATGCCCAGGGCTCCTGAGGCGTGGTTTGGAGCACTCCCCAGTAACCTGGCTTTTGCTCCTGCCCCGTGAGCCACATTTGGCAAAGGGAAGCAGTGATATTTACTGGTGTGTGCTCCTTGATTTTCAAGGCATGTCTGAGCTCTGAGCCCCCATGCGTCAGCCTTCTCTACCATGCCTTAAACAGGACACGAAAAACAAGTTTTCGGACACGGTGAATCAGTTTGAAAGGCGAGGGTCACCACCTATGTTGTGCCTTTAACCCAGGCTGAAACTGCATCAGGAGTGAACTTCCCAGGGCAGTTTGCTTAGAGTGCTTGGAGCCTGAGGTGTGGAAACAAGCCAAAATGGAGAAGTAAGCAAAAGTATGTTTTTAACCTCAAAACTGCTTGTTTCCTCTGTCAGCCTGGAATGAAATCCTGGAGTGGGCTCTCATCCCGCTGCTCACCCTGTGCAGCCCAGCGGCCGGGGCACCGCGGGGCTGAGCCTCGCACCCCAGGCACCCGGCTGCTGCCCCAGGACCACCGGGATAAAAATCCCAGCAAGGGGAGAGGATGCAGGAGGAGGAGACCACCTCCTAAAGTTCTCATCACAGCATCTCCACTCAGCCCTGGAGCTTCTTCAGCAAGATCAGAATCTGCACCCAAACTGGTTTCTCTTATAGGAAGCTCTGCAACCAGCAGTAATTGTATTTTGTCAAGGTTTTAGGAAAGCTATCCACATTTATTAGCCATCTGGATTACAGAAATGATGTTCTGGATTCTAATCGCCAGCTTAGCCTAGCCATTATCAAAGAACAGAGTAACTTTTCACTTTCCTGTCTCTCCACGTCATGAAGCGTTTGTTTCTCTTTCACGCTTTATTTACTTCTGCTTGCGGCAAGTACATCTCAGATAAATCACTGCCGAACCCAGGCTGCCCCTTTGGCTCCAGGTTACGGCATCAGGTACAAATCTCCCTGATGCTGTTGTTGTCTCAGGACTTTCCAGAAGGGTGAAGGAGCTGAGACATGCACAGTCAACATGAATTTTACAAACTTACCTCAAGCCAATTGTGAAAGCTCATTAGAGAAAGGAAGGGGGTTCTGCCTAGTGCCCGTCACCTCTTTGTGGCCTCTTCCCAGCCCAGTTTACAGCCTTGCTCTAGATACAGGAATATTCCTCCTTACTTGGATTATATCACGTTTATTCTGCCAGCCCATCCAGCAGGAACCGAGAGGGACCTGGAGGGACAATGCTAGTTCCACCAACCCCCCCACTCATGCCTGTTCCTGTGGGCTTTTCCTTTAATTGAGCTCCCGGCTGCATTAGCCAGGGACTCAGGTATTGATTCGGCAGGCACTCAGATGAAGGAGCTGAGCTCAGGCATTTGCTATTTACGGAGACGTGCATTGCTGTAGGACCCTTCAAAAACGAGGACACACATGAGCTCACTGGGATCATTATTTCCTCGGCTGGAGAAGGGAACTGATTCCATCCTCCTGCCCCCCCTGGAACGCGACAGACCCCTCAGCTGCAGCTCACGGCTTCACCTCCCTCCTTCCACCTGCATTGCCACTTATTTCCAGCACCCAGCAGCGCCGTGGCAGCATCACAGCTCTGTGATAGAGGGGAAATGTTCCTGCAAGCACTTGCAAGGGCTGAATCCAAGGGGCATATTCCAATAAGCAAATTTCTCCTTGATCGGGTGCACCTTACGGTGCTTCTAAAGCAGCACCCGAGGTATCACGTCTCCAGAGGTGGCGGCTGATGGAAAACGCTGACATTCTCGGGGAGCCCAGCAGTGACCTCGGATCTGGGCGTCCCGTGGAGCACGCTGCGGGTCACCTGCAGCCCCGCCTCGCGCGCCTCGGTCACTGCACATTTTTGGAAGTCAGCTGAAGAGTCCCCTCTTTCCGCAAATTGCACTGTGAAAACTTAGGCTAGCAGATTTGTTCTAGCTTTCTTTGGGAAAGTTAAAAGATTTCTCATCTATCTTCTGTTTGGAGGAAAATAAGACAAGACTATTAGAGCTGGCTGCAACACAAAATTCCCATTCAGCCAAAAATATCACAGCTTCAGAGTTTCCTTTCATCCCATATTTGAACAACAACGTTAGCAGCTCCAAATTTCCAATAAAACAAAAATTCCAAACGCCTAGTATAAACACTGAAAAGCCTTCTCTAAATATTTTGCTTCCATGAGGCTAAAGTGTTTCACTCCGCTTTATCGCTGAAAACCCCCAGCATATTGTAGGACATTAAACGGCTTCATTGCAAATCACGGAGCCGCGGTGCTGTGGCTGAGGGACCCGGTGTGCTCCCGTGGGTGTCACAGGGACAGGGAATGCTGCTGATGCCCTCAGTGCTGTCCAGCCTATCCCAGGGTTTTGGATCTCTTGCTTTTGATCCTTTATATGGGGATTTTGTTTCCTCCAGGGAGGTGGAAAAGCACCTTCGGCTGGTGGCAGTGGGGGGAGTAGGTGCTCTGTGGAGCCAACTCAGCGCACGCTACAGGGATGCATGCTGGCAAGGTGGTCGGTGTGAGGACCCAGGAGCTCAGCCCAGCCCTGCAACATTTGGGGGAGAAAAGCATCCCTCCAACATGCTCTGACTTCCTCTAGGAACAGCTTTTGCAACCATCTGAATGAGTCATATTGCGAGGAATGGGGCAGGCAGAGAGAGCAGATAATTGGGAATGTTTCCTATGAGACAGATGCCTGAAATGTGTGCAGAGTGCATGCACTGTGCAGACACAAAATGTGTAGCAGAAATGAGAATGAAGTTGGCTACATTATCTTGAAAACAGTTTCATTTCCATTTCAATTCCAGGTGAGGGAGGAAAGTCAGCACCTTTCTCATTTCAGCCGGTCTGGGTCTCATCTTACTTACGAAAGTTAAAGTTCATCCATCACCCATGCCCCGAAGGCTGTGTGCCAGACCAATTATTCATACTTAGCGATGACTTACTCCGCGGAGAGTCCCGGCGAAATCAATGGAGTGGCTCAAGAAACAAGGTACCACGGAGCTCCGGGAGCAGCAGGCTCTGCCCTGGGGTTTATTGGGCAAATTCCCACAGCTTTCCCATCGATTTACATGAGCACTTCTCCAGCCTGAGGATCACAGGGTGAGGCTGCTCTGCGTGCGTATTTGTGTGCGCCGAGTTTTAATGACTCTGTTTTCACATCAGGCTCCCTGTTTGCAGTTTTTCAGTGCTGTCACTAATCCTGTCTGAGCGAGGCTTCCCTTGGCTAACGAGGCTGAGCGTGGGGTGTTGGCAGAGCCAGAGGGCGGCCGGTCCTTCTGGGGGCACGTGGGAACGCTGGGCACAGTGGGGAGGGACAGATCCTGCCAAACAACTCGGAGTCAAATCATTTGGTAGCAGAAATATTTTAACGCCAGAAGACTTCAGGAACTAGAGAGCAGCAGGTTACCATCTAGGGGATATCTGCACCCTGCTTTTGGGATACACCCCGAGGAAAGGCACGGGGAAAGGCTCAAAGCTGCATTTTCAGCAACCTGTCCTGCCAGCCCTGTAGGACTCTTGCAGGCTCAGTGACCTCGGGGGAAAGGCTCTGCCTCCTGCTTCAGAAGCCATCCTCCTCACCCGTGAGGCTGGCCTGCGGAGGGGCAGGCAGCTCTGAATGGGGCAGCCGCTGTCACGCAGCACCCACACAGCCCGCACCCACCTCTGGCAGCAGGCCTGGCACAGCAGCCTGCTGCTGATGCACCTGGAGGAGCACCAACAGACCTCTCCAGGAGCGGTCTCCACCCGAGGGAAGATGAAGAAACGCAGATCTGCCTGAAACCGTAGGCAGTGCGTGATAAAAGCTGGTTATCGGGGGCTGGGAGAGGCAGAGCTGACCCTGCACTTCTGACTGAGAGGGATGGGGGAGCCGGCTCGAAGAGGGGCTGATGGATGAAGACAAACACCTTTCTGGATGGGAGTGAAAAGGTGGATCTAGTGAGGAAGAGGAAAGCTATGGCTGGCTGCAGTCCCAGTGAGGGGCCAGAAAAATTATCTTGGTAACAGCCTTCTGGATGGATATTAGCAGGCGGCCCTCACATTTGTTAAGGCTCGAGAAAAGGATGTGTCGAGAAACAAGTCATGAAACGATAAGAGCCTGGAAGCCTCAGCCGTGGACGGACGGGCAGGGTGGTACCGGGGAGTTACGGCGTGAGACGCGGAGGTGCGCTGGGTGCGCTGCCCCGAGCGGGGCCGGGGCCAGGAGCACCGCTGAGGAAGGAGGCTGGAAAAAGGCTGACGTGGTGCATATCTCTGCTTCTGTGCCGAGAGGCAAAGAGGGCAATTAGGGGCTGCTGGGTCACTGATAAGAAGGAAAACCCGGTATCATGGGAAAAACTGCAATCTCCTGAGCACATGTGCTGGTCTCCACAGGCCAAATGCTGAACTCTGACGACTCTGGCTTTCCCCATTGTGCCCAGACTGGTCCCTGCAGTCTGTGCTTCTCCAGCATGCCTTCACCTGCATCCCGCTGTGCCCTGTGCTCCTCTCCTGTTACCACTCTCCTCTCCCCCAAGACATTTCCTTGGGCTGCCCACTGTGCCTGCAACCCGCCCACCCCCTTTTTTTCTGAAAACAACACCATGGGCAAAAACAGCAGCTCAGGTTGCTTCCAGCAGAGAAAAATGCCCATCCCAGCAGGAGCCCGGCCCCTTCAAAGTGTGGAAATCTCTTGCCCGGGTGTGAATCGGACGGGGAACACGCCAAGCCTGAATCCAGCAGGGATGGACATTTCCCTGTGCTGGGGAGGAAATACTTCTTCCCCTGAGTTCTGTACAGTATGCATCGACATTCAAGCATGGGATAAAAACAAAACAAACAAATAATGATTAAAAAAAGACACAAGGATTCGTTTAATTCATGCCATGCCATGACAGAGGGAGTGATTAAACAGCCTGATGGTCAGACTTTGATCCGAGCTGGGGTCAGGCAGAGAAATCCTGCTCCGGGTTGTGAGCAGGGCACACTTTCACCCACCAGCACCAAGGAGGAAGCGGTGTGCATCCAGGAGCTGTTACAGAGATGATAGTATTTTATTTTTTTGCTCTTGCAGAATCACTTCTGGCCATAATCACGCTGTAATGTTAAGTTGGAGGTGGTGTGAGCTCTTGATTTCACAGCATCGCCGCATTAGTATGCAAGTACAAGGCACGCAGCAGAAATATTCCTGCTTGCAGAGAACACTTGGATAGAAACGTTGAGGAGGGGAAGGTTAAAGTTGCATAAATTGTAATGCTTTTATTTATTTCCATTTTATTCCTGCTCAAAGCTGGATTTACAGAAAAGTTTCAAAGCTGCTAAACCATCAAGCATTCAAACCCCTCTGATGTGTACATAGCTGGCATAAGCAAACACGCAGCCTTATTGCTGCTTCCTTTGTCTTCCCACCCTTCATTCTTTCTTGTTACTCTTATTTGCTGTGTCTGATCTCCAGCTAAAGGCCTGTCTCTTGCTCTGTACTGCTACAAAGCTGAACACAGGGAACCCTTTCAATCTTAAAGACGTCCCTGAATGTTGCCTCAGTAGAAATAATAAATAATAACTTTGGGAGTTTGTATTTAGCAGGGCTGAACATGTGTTTGCTTGTTTGCTTTTTAAAACAAAGCTTATTTTTGTGCTCCATGGAGGTAGGTTTCTTTCAAACTCTCCCAGAGCCGTGCCTTGCCTTTCCGACCCTTTCCTCCACCGCTGGTTCCCCCGGCCAGGTGCCCTCTGCCCCTCGGAGAGGCTGCTCTGCCCCCGTCCCTTCCCAGCCCCTCTCTCATCTCTGTTGCCTGCAGGGACCTCGCAGTTCCTCCCTCCCAGAACCTTGTTCCCCATGGGCTCACCTTTCTGCCATGGCAGGAGGGTGCCCTGCAGGTGATGCTGCCCTGCCGGGGTGGGAGAGGAGACGGGGACGCAGGGAGTGTGGCTGTCTGCTGTTTCTTATAAGTAGTGGGTGAAAAAACCTCAGTTTTCCCTAAGTGGGAACATTTGCCTTTAATGAGGCTAAGAGGCTTTTTTCTCTTTTTTTTTTTTTTAAATTATTTTATTTTATTTTTTTTTTTCAGGGAAGCAGGGACTAGAGAAGGGGTCATTTGTAATAAACAAAGCACCAGACACGTCTCCGGCTGCGGGATTAGCACCCTGCCCCTGTGCAGCACTGCTCGCTCTCGGCAGCCCTTGTACTTGTGGCCAGCCTGGACCGAGTCCTCTTGTCCCCAGTCTGTCCCTGACCGTCCCTGCCATGGACAGCGGCCACACAAACGTGTGACAGCGGCACCGCAGCCGTGCCAAGCCTTCCCCGTGCTGTGTGCGCGCCCCAGCCCGATTCGTGTCGCACCAAAGGGCCCCTCTGGAGCTGGATGTGTTTTAAATGTCTGACAGAAATTAAACCAATATGATCCCACTCAAATTGTTTTACTGCATCTAAACTATGTGGCAGATCTATTTACTTTTGCACTGCGCGCTTGCCACATTAAACCTGGGTCATTTTGGTTCATACTGTAGCTATTTTAATGTATCTATGCATCAGATCTGACCGCAATGCTGCTGGTCAATGCCATGGGAATATTATTCTATACGGGAACAGATATGCTGGATCTGGCCACAAATTAGTTTTTTTCAGTTTACACGCAATACCGATATTTACTCAGGATTTCCATACAAAGCTAACATTTTATTAAAAAAAAAAAAAAAATCCAATAAAACTCTTTCAATGTGAACCAAAACTTTGTTTTAGTGGGAAAAAATGTTTGGTCTGACTACAGAAAAAAAACACAATTCCAGTGATATCAGAGCATGATAATGAGCCCCAGTTAAACAAGTCCATGAAATGTACCAAGAACACTTTTCATGACATGTGAAGTTGAGAGTGTGAATGGAGAGAACAGCTCCAATGTGACTCATTCTGACTTTTTCCACCCCAAATCCCCATGCATCCAACACACCCTTGCACAATGGTTTAGCAGAACTCGCGGCAGAGCCAAGCAGATGCAGACCGACCCGTCGGGAGCCTCCGGCCCCGGCACGAAGCCCCTTCCCGCGGCAGCACGGCCGGGCACGTGGCGGCCAGTCCCTGCAGATGTTCCTCGAGGGGAGGCTGTGGCCTCTCTGCGTGAGGGAGGCCGGGGGACACACGTGTGAGCTCGGCTGCTGCCAATCCATGGGGGCTGGTGTCCCGGCTCACGTCCCCAGTGTCACGTCCCTGGCTCGTCAGGGACCGTGCCCTCTCCCCCAGCCCCAGCTGCTGCAGCGATGGCTCGCCTGATGGACGGCTTGTTTGGAAATGCCTGGCCCGATCTTGTTCTCACTCTGCCAGAGGGTGTTGAGGCCCCCCACGCCCCTCCTGATGTTCCCCTGTCAGCACTTCGTCTCCCAGGCCTTTGGCCGGAGCGCTTTCCCTTCAGCCTGAGGTCTGATATTGGAGGAATCCAGGCCGCAGATAAGAGGGGAGGCTGGGGCAGCCGGCCGGGGGGGGGGGGGGGGCACGAGAATTTACTGGCAGGGCCAGAAAAATGGAGGCTGACGGGCTGAGCTCATTGCAGCACGCTGGAAGTGACTGGCCGATGATTAAGCCTGACCTCCGAAGGAAGGGGCATGACGTATTTCATAAATTGCTTTCGATGCGACATATTGAAATATCGGTGCTGCTTTCAGGAGCTGATTGATTTAATTCCAGACGAAAGCCAGCGAGCACCACCACGGCCGCTGCTCTGCCTGAGCGCGGGGTTGTCCATCTCCCCCCTGCCCTCGGGGAACGAGGCAGCTGCAGCTCCGCGGCACTGAGCCACCCTGCACCCCGAGCCCGAGCTGGTCCAGACCCCAGGGCTGTGCAGGCGGCCCCACGGAGGAATGCCACGCTGTGCTACGGGCCTCGGGAGCAACAGCTCTTTGGGAAGGCCGATACGCATCGGGGCTTCCAGCTCGACTTTAATTCATTCGTGCTCCAAACCTGCCGCACAGCCCCGGCCGTGTCCGTCCCCACGCACCACGCTTCGCGGTCGGTGGCGCCTCGTGCTCAGCACGGGGCTTGGTTCAAGGGGGCTTCTGCCTCCCTGTCACCCTGCCCATGTGCTCAGCCCCATTTCCCCGAGTATTTGTGGAATGAAATGCTGTTGCTATCATGGTTTATGTGATTGGAGAGAGGGACCGAAAAAAGCGAGGTGGGGAGGGAGGGAAGCGAGGAGGAAACAAAGACAGCATTGTTATCTCTTCCAAAAAACTGCAGATACTTATTCAAGGCAGAATGACTAGTTGGGTTTGTGGTTTGCTTTTACATATGTGTTTAACCTTGTGAAATAGTCAACAGCCTGGAAAGAAAACACCACACTCAGAGGCAGAGGCTGCCCAAGGCTCCCAAGCCCTGGGCCTGATTTTCCAATTTGGGGCGCTTGGCTGGAGCCCAGCCTCGGTCCCTCGGATGCGACAGCCCTGGGTTCCGTGGGTGGGAAGGGTCCCACCACCGACGAAGGCCTCTCTCCACTGTCCGGCAGGAGCAGCACATCAGGCTTTGTCAGGCTCCTGTCTTATCAGTTCCCAGCAGATGCTACAAGACGATCTGTCATCTAAACCTTGGCATTCCTCGCTCCAGCCAAGCGGCTGCAGGAGCCAGAAACCCAACAAGAAAAAAAATATAAATAAATTAAAGGGGGAGTGGAACAATGCAATGAAAAAAAAAGAAACACAAATTCTACGGCATCGAAATGTGAAAGAGAGAGTGAGCACGCTGTGCTGCTGTGCCAACTTTCCAGGGTTTAGAGCACAATCTTTTCTGTGGTACCACCGCTTATGATTAAGTTTGCCTGACACTTCCCATCAGGAGGCTCTGCAGTCACTCGAGCAGAGCTTTGCCAGACTTGAATCAATTGGGCTGAAATTTCCCATGTTTGGTATCTGCCTCAGGCAGAAGCTGAGGAAACAATCCAGTCCACATGGCACAGCCATTTCTGAGAACAAGGGTACGGAAAAACACCATGTATTGCTATTAAAAAAAGAAAACAACTCAATTTCCAATTATATTTATTTTATCTTCTCGAGAAGTTCTTGCTCTCCCATGACGTGGAGCAGATGCTCAGCAGTTTCCAAGAAGCAGCCTTCCTTGCAGAGATCTGCCTCTTGCTCTTCCTGCGAAAACCTGCCCCAGATTTGGCTGATTTCAAGTGCCTCTGAAAAACCACAGCTCACGGCTGAGCCGAGGGTCCTCGGCCTCCCTCCGTGCGGATTTGCCCCCCCGAGGGCAGCACGGCCTGCGGCAGGGGACAGAGCTGGTGGGCGCATGGGGGGAGATGGGGCAGTGCCGAAGCAGCAGCCGAGGGCTGAGGGACTGCCGGGGGGGCACGACAGGAGCAGGGTCTGTGAGGGCAGCAGACCCCAAGGAGAGGAGCCCGCACGGCGGGGGACAGTGCACAGCCTGCAGGGCAGCCGGGTGAGAGATCAGGCTGGGACGGATAGCGTGCCTGGAACCTCCTGGGAGAAATCACACGAACCGAAGTGACAGAGCGTCGTGCCTCCTCGCTGCGTGCTCTCGCTACCCCACTACCTATAGTAAGGGCTATATTTAGCTTCCTCATTGCTAACTACGGGGTGTCAGTGGCTTTTCTTTTCCCCTTCGGTGACTCAGCCGAGTTCAATTGTTCATTCAAGCAGAAGCCAGGCGGTGCAGGCATGGCACAACAGGGATTTGGCCCGTCACCCCCAGCCCTGCAGCCCCCGCCTCGAGGCTGGTGAGCGCAGGCCTGGCTCCCTATCTATTGCACAGCCAGGGTTCGTCCCTGTCCCCGTGTGCCAGGACAAGCTGGGGGCCGCTGTGACAGCACCAGCTGGAGGGGCTGAGAATGGGTCAGAGCGGGCTTTGGAGTTATTCTCGCTCATTTTGATGAGAAATTCCACCCTGGATTCGAGGAAATCCTCACTAACTAAATTTTCATTGAAAACACTATGTTTCCACAAAAGGTTTTGATTTCCATGCATCAGCATTTTCCAAAAAAAAAAAAAAAAAAAAACGGCACGCTTTGTTGAAAAATTCCTCCTCCATTGAAAGGGGATCGCCCGGCCCCGCGGCGTGCCCGAGCCGGCAGCGAGCCCACGGCACCGGGAAGGGCTGGGCTGGGAGCTGCCCGTCCGTGTGCTCCAAGACATCACATCACAGGCTGCCTAATTGTTCTGCTCTCGTTAATATTTGCCGGGGATGTCTAGCGAAGCCCCGAGCCGCAGAAGCCCCGGGTGGCAGCGCTGGAGGAGAGCGACTTCAGCTTGAGTAAGCAGCTTTACGCTGGGACCGCTGACCAGACGGGCGTGTGGCCCTTTGCCCGTTTTAATCTGGGTCCAGGAAAGAGAGAGGCGGGTGAGGGAATGACTCTGCCTCTTGCACACACTGGGAAAATAAAAAGGGACAGAAATGCCTGCCCATCAGATTTTTTTCCCCCCTTTCCTGCCCCTTCTGCAGCTGGGGAAACCGCTGGAGCTTCAGAGGCCATTTGGAGCCGGCTGTGCGGACGCAGGCTTTTGGAAACGTGCAATTACATCCACAGGCGTCTCCTCGTAGCTTAAGCAGGTTTAATATTACAGGCAGGCACAGGAAATCTTGGCCCTTTTTTCTTTTCTTTCTTAACTTATTTTTTAAACGCGCTCCTAGTAAAGTTAATGAATCACTCCCAAAAATGAGGCTTTTATTAGGGCCTGCAATTCGGCACAGATTTCTTTGCCTTTCCTGTGGCAGAAAGATGCCAATTAAATAAAAATCTTTTGTTTGAAACCTATTTCTACTGCTGTATTAGGGCTTTATCCCCACATGATTTAAAACAAACAAACAAACAAACAAACAAGCACGATATTCCTTTTGTTTAGGGTGGTCACAAACAACCGCTCAACCCCAAAACCACCCCAAAGTCCTCTCCCACAGACATCCCACTGCTGGGAAGTTTATTTTCCTTTGCTGTGGTCCCGTTAGCCTTCAGCAGCCCCATCTATTTACCAGCCCACCGCCGACGTGGGAAGCATCACCACCGTGGGCTGCCTCCTGCTCCTGTCCCCGGGCGGGGACCCACCACGCGGAACAGCCTCCCCGGGCCATCGCCCCAGTTCCCACGAAGGCTCTCACCCCAAATCCCCTGCTGTTCAGTCCAGTTTTGGTGCCTGTCCGTAGGGTAAATGGGACACAACCCAGGCTGCTGGGCTTTGAAGAGGTGGGAAAGCCATTGCTGATGGTTGCCGCTGCCTCCTGGTTTGTAGTAACGCATTTTCTTTTGAAAATCTGAATGTGAATCATGCGACTTTTATTAAAAAGAAAAAAAAAAAATGTTTCCCCCTCACCCCAGCTGCACAGCAGCAGCCAGCAGGTGTGTGTCAATCGGCCAGCCTCGGAGATTTACAACCTGTTTGAGGATTTCTCAGCCAGGCTTGGGCTGGGGAAGGATTTTCTGCTCACAAACAAAGGAGCTGCAGCAAGGGGGCCCCAAGGGACACAACAACCGGAGATGAAAAAACAAACGCATCCTTCCCTAATGTGATTAACAAAATAAAAAATAGTAATAATAAAAAAAGAGTGGAGCCATGGGCTCTGGCTGGCCAAGGTAGAGGACCTAGCTGCCTCTCCCCGTTCCCATGCTGGCCCCCTCCCACAGGAGGGGTGCAGGAGGTGACGGGGGTCCCGTCCCTGCCAGTCGCTGGCTCCAGTGGCCAGAGGAGCTGACCCAGCTGAGCCCCATTGCCTTTGGCAGCCCGTTGCCTGGCCAGCAACGCAATTCCCGGCTTTTCAGCACTTCCCGTTAAAAATAGATCAAAGCTGAGGCCGAGGAAAAGCCACAGGAAGCGACTGGGACTTCCCGTGGTCAGTCATGCCCTCGCCGCACCCCGAGCATGGGCTGGAGCCCAGGAGCTGCTCCCAGATTTGTCCTCGCCAGGCAGAGCTCCCCCGGCCTTGCTCTCATCCAGCTTTCAGCAGAGGACTCGAGCCACGTCCTCGGTGCTTGCCTCACGGCAGCCTTCTGGCAGGGAGCACTTCTGAGAAGAACGTCGCTGCCTTTCTCTTTCTGGTGCCGAGCTGTGCCCTGCGTTACCCCGTGCTCTGGAAATCTCCCGTGGAGGATGCCTCAGAGATAACAGGCGTCTGGAAGGAATCATGATGCCTTTGCTGAGACAACCAACTGCATCCACACAACGCACCGTCTTGCAGAGTCCAGCCCTTGGAGATGCTCTCTGAAAGCACCCGAAGGGCTCTTGGGCAGAGCTGTCAGCAGCAGGCACCTCGTGGTGATGCTCCCGGTCCCCAGCAAAGCAAGTGTGCCGCTTCCCAGCTAGATCTCATTTTATATTGGAACTACCAGGAATGCTAATTCAGAGCGTTAGCCTTGAAACACGCATTCCAGCATAATCCCTGCAGGGTCACTGAGCCGGTGAGTGCGATAAACCCCGCAACTTGTGAATGCAGAGAAGGGGAGGCAAGAGGAGGGCAGCTGGTACCCACAGGTGCCTCTGACGGAGGGAGAGCAGTCGCACACAAAGACCCAGGGCAAAACCAGAAGCATTAGGGTGAGAACGAGTCAGGGAAATCTTAGCTTAGACAAACAACAGTGACGTAAGAGTGAGATAATTAGGCTGGAGGATCCTCTGCCAAAGGAAATACTGGAAGTCCCACTGGCTGGCCTTAGTCAGCACCAGGCAGGGCGAAACCCGGGGGGACGTGCACAGTAGCTCCTGTCCCCACGGCCCCGCCACGTGCGGCGAGGTGACACATCTCCTGGCTGCCGTGCTCCCCGTCCCCTCGCCAGGCAGCCTGGCACGCGGCGGGGCCGCGGCTGCAGCCGGCGCACAGCTGCGCACATCTGGAGCAGGCTCCTCCGGCGCCAGCTCCTCGCCAGCAGCCAACCATTTTGGAAGAGCCCCACCGACAGCTGCTCCAGCAGGAGGGAGAGGGAGAGCGCGGGCTGGAGGCTTCTGCGAGGGGCTGGCAAGTGCTGTGGGAGCAGCAGCAGCCGTGCGTGGCCGCCGTGCGCAGCCAGTGCTCGGCAGCAACGCGGCCGGCCCCAGCCCCGCCGCCCCCCGCCCGACGGAGAGGCCAGGGAAGTCTCCTGGCTCCCGCGAGCCCCGCAGCCTCCTCAGGAGCTGCTCACCAGCCCTTTTCAGCAGCAGTCTCTGCTGGTGGCACTCAAGCGTGAAAGGAAATGCATGACTAAGAGCTGGAGGAAAAGGCTGGGAGAGCTACTGCAGCTCAAGGAGCCAGTGCTCATGTTTCCCACATGGGCTGTGAGTGAGTGCCCGGGTACATGGCCTGTGCGTGTGATTTCCTGACGCCCCGTGCCCCACATGAGCCAACGTGCCCCTCAGTGCCAGGAGAGCCACGAAGGGAGCAGGATTGCCACGCATGGAGACTCCTGGAGGAGGTGGGAGAGGAGCCTGAGCTGCCGATGCAGAAATGCTCTGCTCTCCTTCCCACCCACGGCTGGACCCCGTGGTCCGACCCCGTGGAGCACCAGCCCCGGCCGTCCCCGAACAAGCGGAGCTTTGTCCGATGTGTTTACTGCAGCCAGGAGATTAAACCAAAGGAAACAAGGCGGCTCAAAGGCTTAGGGCTGTGACTCACGCAGAGGGCTTCCCAGGCCGTCTTCACTCGGCACATTGCTCCGTCCCAAATGAAAAATGACTAAGTCAAAATAAATAAATAAAAGTCAATAAATCTTGTGCAGCGGGGATGGTGAGTGATCGGGGAATAGAAAAACCTGTTCAAACAGAGCAGTATATTCTAGGCAGAAAATTCAGCGTCACGTTCCTCAGCTGAGAGGGGACACTATGGAGGGAGGAAGAGAAATAAATATACATTTCCCAGCTACGTGACACAGCTTCCAGAAAGCATCAGCTGGTGGCTGTGAGGTTTGCACCTTGGGCACGGCTTGCAGGCCAGGAGCAGAGAGCCAGGCAGAGAGCTGGATGCTGCTGTGTGGCCAGGCAAGCCAGCTTTCACTGGGAAGATCCTCCGTGGGCCTTCACAAATTTGTTCCCCTTGACCCAGAAGCCAGGGGAAGGTTTGGTGACCTCAGTGCTGTGCTCAGAGCCATCTCTGCAAGGCTGCAGCCTCACCAGGATACTGTGCTGTCCCCTCTGGGCTTCGGACCCACAAGGACCCACACTCTCCAAACGGGAATGGCCTCTGTGAGCTTGTCCAGCTCTTATGCAGACCAAGGATGAGCTTCACCCCTGCCCAACATTCTTCTTCTCAAGGAGAAGTCCAACCCATTTAGAGCCAAAGGTGTTCCAATGTGCTGTCTCACTGCATTGCAGCCACAATCAGGGGCTCCTGAAAGCTTCCAAGTTTTCTTTGCAGTCAGGGGTTAAATAACAGAAACCTCCTGCAGCTCACGGAGCCCACGTGCCCCCGAGGGATGGCTTCCACTGAGCCCATCTCCACTCCGATTATCACCTCTGGACCCTGCGACCAGCAAGAGAAACACACGTAGGGAGGAAGAAAGACCCACGGCAGAGCACACGAAGCTCTGAAAAGCCTCCGAGGTGGAAGCTTCCTTTTGCCCGAGGTGACTTTATTCCTCCCCAGGCCTGGGCGCAGCTGACAGCGAGGGCTGCGGTGTCTGGAAGGGGCTGGAGAGCAAACAGAGCTCTCAGCAGAAGGCAGCGGCTGCAGCAACAAGCATTAAGGCACTAATGAGACAGAGTAGAGCTGGCCTGTCTTGTGCAGAAGGTTGGGCTGCGTAATCTAATGGTCCCTTTGGCCTTACAATTTGTGAAACTGTTTCATTCTGGTAGATAGTTGGCTCTGGCTTTAAATCATCCTTTGCAATCCAACAGCAAAACGCTGGGAAACACAAAGACTCTTGGAACCGCACCAAAAAGCTCTTGGAGTCATTCGTGATAGCATCGCCGGGCCAAACCCTGCCGCAGCCCTCGCCCCGCTTGCTGGTGGTGAGGTTTGGTTTCAGCCCGGCTCCCCGGGGACGCGGGGACTTGCCCTGCACGCATGGGCAGAGCCGCGCGGGGTCTGCAGGGAGGGCTTTGAAAGCAGCCCCTCGCCGCCCTTGTTGCGATGCATTTATTGATGGGCTTGGACAGAGGCACTTTCCTCTCCTGAATCCGGCCCCATTTCCCTGACAGTTGGAGTAATAGAGTCCAACCCTTCGGGCCCCGGGCCAGCGAAGTGTATTGTTTTAAGACGATCAACTGTTGCGTGCTCCTCTCCCCCCGCTGACTCGCGTAACAAAGCCTCTGCGCCGGCACACAGGGCAGGGTCTGTGCACGGGCTGAAAGGGAAGGAGAACTCGGAAGTGGGCTCTCGATAGTCTTTTCTGGTCCCAGGGCTCCTTGTTTGGATGCCAAGACAAACAAATAAATCATATTCAAAGGCATCTGCCCACAATAGTGCTGAAGTCAGAAAAACATAAAAGAGGGGAGCTGAGATCAGGGGTCAGGATTCCTGTTAGACACAACAGCTTTGCTCAGTGCTTTCATTTCATTTTATTGCCTCTTCTGCTGCAGTTCGGATGAGAGCGATTATTTATTTTGTAGCCTCTTTTGGCCTGTTTTGCCAATAGGAATCTGTGATATGCTTACAGAATTTCCTGGCACAGCTTGCGGGGGGGCTGTCGGCTGTGGGCAGCCTGCTCGGCCCTGCAACCAGCGCTCACGCTGCGGTGCGATGCGCAAAGCCCTCGCGTCCTCCGTGCTCAGGCACCCTTCAAATTCCTTTCGATGGAGGTCGAGCAAGCACCAGGAGCAGTCAGACAATTCCGCAGAGGATGTCTGAAAGCAGTGTTAGCCAGCCAGGGAGTGAGGGACAGGGGCTTGTCTGGGGGACGCTCTTCTCACCCCAGGTAAGAGGCAGTGAGGACAACGCTCAGTGCCTATTTCCCAGAGAAACAAAACACAAAATGTTCTCCTCAAAACCCATAACCCAGCCACCAGCCACCCGCTGCAGCTCCTGGAGCATCCTCGGAGCTCTCTGGGGCTCGGACTGGCCCAGCTCAGCCCCGGCCCCACTGAGCCAGGCTGGAGTGGGGCAGGGAATCCCAGCCTCAGGCAGTGGCTGTGTTTTGGAAGGGAAGCTGGGGGTGGCTCAGGATCATCCTTGCCACATGGCAGCAGCAAAGAGAAATTCAGCACGTCAGATCTCACCCCCAGACCTCGAGATTGCAAGACCTTTCAGTGAGGGGCTCAGGGAAAGGACTGAAATCAGCTAGGTCATTTCTCATCGCTCTCAGAGGCCAAGAGAACCTAATCGGGACCTGATTTCAGCTGTTTGTTTGCCAGGACTCAGACCAAAAAAAAAGCTCCATCTGAAATAGAAAAATAAAAAAAAAAAAAAGGAATTTCCTTTCCCCATGGTTTGGATTGTTTCTTAATGTTATTTTAATGTAGGTCTGTATTTGGAGCTGTAAGTGGAAGAAAACAAGCCTTGGGTCAGCTCTGGTGCCGGGCCGGGCTGGGTGACCACTGACGACGAACGTCGGTAGCGATGAGCACGGCGCCCGTCGGGAGCAGGGAGGCATTTATTACCAGACTCGATTTTCTGGTAGCAGCCCCCTTGGTCGCACGCTGAGTAGCTGGGATGAAGATCCGAAGTGCTGGCCTCAGCTTCGCGCAGGGGTGGGTGGCCGGGCACGTGCCCTCCTGCGCCGGGTGCCGGCAGCGCGCCCGCTGGCGCCGTAACCAGCAAGGAGCAAGCAAGTTGCCTTCTCCAAATCTTCAGGCGAGTTATTACTCATGCAAAAATTTGACAGAGTTTTGGGACTTGTGAAAGTTTTAATAAATCCCCAGTGACTGTCTCACTCCTCACAAAGAGCGAGTAACAGGATCCCATAAATCATGGCAAAACAAACTCAGCACTTTGGGTCAGGAAAATATTGAGAAATCCGTGGGTTTTACACTAATCCTCCCATGGCAGGGGCCCTGGAAATGCACTTTTTTTTTTTTTTTTTTTTTTCCATCTTTCTGGCTTTGACACTGGCTTCCTATTCCAGCCTACGTCTTGCCAGGGCCAGCAGCAGATGCCTGGGCATCCAAGGTAGAGTGCAGCAGGGCAGGGAGCAAACTCCTGGGCCTCAGCGAGCCCAGCAAGCTTACCAGCCAAAGAGGAGCTTGCCCCATGGACCACATCCTCTGGCTTTGGGCATATTGGCTGCTGCACAGCCCATAGTCCACTTCAAACTTTTATGGGGATGTTGAATTTTCATCTGTGGTGCTGCTTCCCTGCTTTACCCCACACTTGTGGCCTCTGAGCTGTCCCTCCAGGACATCATATGGGGAGGCAGGCTTCAACCTTCCTCCGGCAACAAGGTCTTTAACCTTTTATCAAGTCTTCTTTTCCAGAGAGACAGGGTTTATTATTATTATTATTATTATTATTATTATTATTATTTTCCACTGGCAGCATATCTGAGCACTGAAGCCCTGGATTTTGGGTGGGCACCATCCTGCGTCCTGCTGTGTCCCCATGCAGTGTCCCCCAGTTTGGCAGCTGGGCTCCTGCCCCTCTCCCTCCAGATCCTGGATGGGCTCCCTGCCCATCCTGGCCGGGTTTGGGGTGGAAGGAGGGGAATCCTTGAGATCTCCTCTTCCATCGCAGCCCTGCTGGAGCAGACACACTCAGCACAACAGACGGTGGCTTTGCAGTGTGTGATGGGACCAAAGTGAGAGCACCTTGTTTATTTTCTGGGTTTGATGACCCGGAGCAGGGACAGCACTGCTCGCTGGGACCGGCCCCCCGCTGCCCCCGGTCCCCCTCTCCGAGCCATTTGGTCTCTCATCGCGCACTGATCCATTGGTGACTTCAGCTGTAATTGGCTGCAGTCTGGCATCAATAAGCTGAAATGTTTATTGCACAGTTTAAATCTAATACAGATTATAACAACCCAGCTAGTTTTTAATGCCTGAGCCAGGAAGCAGCTCCACAAACTCTTGTTCTGCAGGCGGGAGGCTCTTCCCTACTGCTGGAGCCCCATCCCGGCTTTGGTCCGCATCCCTGTCCCACGACCTCCCGCGTCCCCACGCAGTGTCCCCCCGTTTGGCAGCTGGGCTCTGGCCCCTCTCCATCCAGATCCTGTGCTCCGGGATGGCCGAGGCCCCCTGCCCATCCCGGCGGGTTTGGGGTGGAAGGAGGGGGATTTCCTCCGTACCTGCGACGCCCACTCCCGCTGCGGGGCGGGGGGCAGGGGTCAGCCCTTATCTCGGGATCTGCGCTGGGGTTGTTGGGTTGGCCGCGAAGCCTGCACCAGAGCCAGGAAATCTGATTTGCCATAACACAATATTCCTTTAAGTAGCATTTTCTTAAAAAAAAAGACCTTATTGAAGTTTAAAGACGGGGCCACAGTGCCGGAGAACTTTAAATTTAGATTTTGCAATTATTTTCCCGACTACCCTTGTTTAACCCTTGCGAGGCCGAATCCCAGCTCCACGCTGCTGCCGAGGGAGCAGAGCCCTCATGCTCTTCAGTGGCATTAAAAATAATAATAATGGGGGAATAAAGGGGTTGTAGGACTTTGTCAGCCTCTGCCAGTGCGGGTCCCCCCGCACCCCGCCGGTGCCCAGGGACAAGGCACAAGCGGCCCTGCAAGGGCTGGGGGCCGGGAGGAAAGCGTGTGGGTAAGATTGGGTTTCTCCTGGACACCACTTCTGCTGCCACCGCTCCGGCGGCTCCCCAGATCTGATTAGGCTCTCCATCCCTGTCTGCCGCGCGCTCACATGCCAGGAATCGCTTAACAGGGACCGGCTGGAGTGCCTCTGTGGGGCGAAGGGGGAGCGCTGCCGGTCCCCCCCCGGCATGGTATTACTATCAGAAATATCAGACGTTTCGACTCAAATTAAAGTCAGGTTAAATATCTCAAATGCAGAAATTCCACATGGTTCCAGATGGAAAGCGGTTCCTCAGCTCCATGCTGAAAAAAATAAATAAGAAACCTTTCAGACCTGTGGCCGCTCCTCCGCCAGGGAGAGACGGGGAGCCCCCTCCGAATTTGAGAACTTTGAAGTTGTAATTTGGCTGGACTAATGCAAAGCATGACACACTCTACTGGAGCATAAATAGCGTATTCGTGAAATGCACAGTGGTAAATACGTTGTAATGATAGTAAGCAAAGCAGAACCATGTGCGAGTGTGCACACGCGCTGCACCCCACGGCACACACGCGGTGCACGGAGGCACACGCCGGCACCGCGCACCGATCCTGCGCACACCCCCAGGTCCAGCACCACGCAGCCCGGCCCTGCTGCACAGCCGTGCCTCCAGCACCTCTCACACGTCTCGCACACTGGACAGCAATGTGCTAGCAATTACACGTGGCAGCACGATAGGGGGAGAAGAGCTGTATCCACGGAAAGGATGAGATGATTTAGGGCAGGTTTCTGTGCATGTTCGTTCTTCTCTGTCCAGACACGTATTTAATGGCACAGGCCTCAGTGTCTGAGCTCAGTGTGGGTGGGACACCGGGGCAGTGCCATCCCCCATACGCTTTGGGGACACCATCAGAGCAGTCCCACACAGCCATGGAGCAGGTGGGTTCTGCCAGGAGGCACCCAGCACGCCTGGCCGCCGAGCTGAAGCTGTGCTGTGGCAGCCGGGGCTGCTCCTGAGCATCAGCAGGGCACCCCGAATCTGCCCCGCTGCTGAGCCCTGCCCCATGTGCTCATACCCATGGCATGCGAAAAACCCCTCGGCAGGGGACCCGCTGTGCCGCCGGGCCGTGGCGTGGGGCTGCTCCCCGCAGCGCTCCCGGGCTGCCAGGCCTGAGCTCTAAAAGGAAGGGGAGAGCTTTGCTTACGGCGGTGCTGAGCCCAGATCACGCTCTGTGGCTTGCAGCAGCCTGAGCCGTGCCAGATCCCGCGAAACGGGATATGCCCTTATCTCCCCAGCCTCCCATCCCTCCATGCCGAGATCGGGCCCAGTCCCCCCGGTTCAGATCCGGTTCCAAGAACCTCCCGAATCAGATGTGCTGGCAGAGCACAGGACCTACCCCTGCTCCTCGGGGACGGGTCCCACACACCGCCTTGCCCGGCAGCCCTGCAGCTCCACACACAGCTTCAGCAGCCCCAGCAAGGCAGCTCCGGCACAGGGCATCCTGCCCACGGCTGTCACGGGGCTAATTCCCTACCTAATCCCCCTCTCCTCCATTAGTTGTGAGCGTCACCACACCCGTTGGCCGTGACCCCCCCCAGCACAACGCCCCAGCCCCCTTTCTCAGCTCACCTTACTCCCTGGGGATGTCCCTGCGGGTCCCCAGCCCTGTGTGCACCAAGAGCCCCCCGGCCAGCTGCAGCAGGCAAAGGGGCAGCTCGACCTCCCCCGGAAAACATGTCCTGCTCCCCTCCATGTCCCTGCTGTCTCCTGAGAGCCCCTGTCCCCTGGCTCTTTGTGGTGTTCCCGGTCCTGCCCCCCAGCTCCCCCAGGGCCGCAGTCTCTGCCTGAGCTGGGCCGTCCCCGTGCTGTGGCTGGGGTAGGTGATGCTGACTTCTCTCTTTTGCCCTTCTGCTTTGATTTAGCCTCTGCCTATCTCTCCTCAGGTTAATCAGTGGATTAACTGCAGCTCTCCCTCCCTTTCTCCTAAATCCTTATCCTTCATCACTAATCTCGGAAACAAAACAGACCAGGTACTTTTCCACGGAGGCAGCCAAACTATTTGCTCCCCTATCAGCTGGTCTCTCCCACACCTTTCTCCAGGCTGCCCTGACCCCAGAGACACACACTGGTCTGCCCCCCAGCCCCTGGGGCTGTGGATAGGCTCAGCACAGACCCACAGCTCCTGCTGCCACCCCAGACCTGTGTCTGCAGGGTGGGTGTCCCTTGGTGCTCCTCCGAAGGGACCCTGATGGCACCTGGTCCTCCTGGGACACCAGTGGGGATGCCCCCGGGCAGGAAAGGACCAGAACAAGACTGAGGTTCTCAGGGGGGGCGTGGGTGCTATCCCTGCCTGTGCCATCTCTTCCTGCCACCCAGGCACCCGTCTTGCTGCTCCCTCTGCTCCCCCCGACCCAGCAGGGCCCCGCAGCCCTCAGGACACCCCGTCCCTGCCCAGCTGCACGCTGACCCCGAGGCACCCTGAGCGATGCCCGGTGCCTCCGGCCTGCGGGACCCCTCCTGCCGTCTCCAGAGAGGGAAGGGGGCAGCCGATGTACCTTCAGGTCCGAGACCCTCGGTATTTTCTGCTTTAATCAGCAGCTTCCAGAGCTGGCTGAAGGCAAGACAAACTCTGTCAGCCTTCTGCGAACAGGTAGCCAAAATGAGACTCTCCGATATAAAAAAATGAAGCCACTGTAGAAAGGCGTCCCGATCCCAGAAATATCCTTTCCTTGAACAGTGGTGTTAAATATCTCTCCTGTGGCCCACACAGAGGAGGGGCACTACAGCAGCAAACCCTCAGCATACTGAGATCACCCCTCGAAACCTCCGTAGGGGGTCGGGGTCCCGTTGTGCTGGGTACTGAAAATTCAGGGAGAAACGGGTGGCAGGCAGTGTCGGGAGGCACAGGGCTGGGAGGAGGACACCAGTGCTGCCCTGAACTGCTCCCGCTCCGGGAGAAGGGTGCAGGAAAGGAGAGGAGAAGGGAGAAAAGCAGAGCCAAGGGGGTGTCCTGTGGAAGAGGGATTCCGGCAGCTCACAGCCATGGCCCATCTCTTCGGCTCAACTGCTGCTGCCAAAGCAGTGCTTCCAGAGCTGCAGCTCCCTGATAAAACCTAATACCGTTGCCCATAAATTGTATTAAATAAACAGCAGCTGCAGATCAAGGTATATCCATCAAGGGCTTCCTCTTTTTTTTTATGAATGGCTGAAGACTCTGAGATGCAGTTTGCCAATAGTCTGTCAGCGAAGCCTGCATTTAAAATCAATTTGGTAATTACAACTCCAACCCGGAGCCACAAATCAAAAAGGAAACTTCAGCCCTTCAGGATGTTTTGGCCCATTAGGGAGCTGGTAATTATGCACCCCAGCCGGGCATTAATTTAAGGCCCTGGTGGAAATGCTATGGTGTGAATTTGAGACAGGAAACTGACTGTAAGGAATTTCAAAGGTTGGGAGGCACGCTGTCAGTCTGTTTACAACCACCTAACTTAACATGGTTAAAATCTGCTAGGAAACACTTGCTGAACTCGGGATTGCCATTGTGTTCGTTTATTTTTCCTCGTGAAAGAGGCCACTTTTCTGCTGGAGAGGAATAAATGGGGAAAATATATATAACCTCTGTTTATACAGGATCTACAGTGTTTGTACTGTGCTACTCCAGGTCACTTGGATTCTGGTGTGATGAACGGCGTGTATGTATATAGATAGATAGATATATACACGGGCAGACAGGAGGGTTTGACAGAACGAGCAAAGGGAGCATATCTTTAACTCCGCTAGCAGCAGAGGGAATGTGACTGGAAGACTCCGCTACACGCCCTGCTCTTTGGCGTGCCAGGAGCACAACCGGAGGCTGCTCCTCCGCGTAAGCCCCTTCTCCTGGCCAGATCCTTTGGTTCATGCAGTGTGCGCCCTGCCTCCAGCCCCTCCTGCTTGTGAGAGGCCAGCCAGGCTGTACCCGGCCACAAACCCGGTGCTGCCACGGGGGGAGCGAGATGTTCCCCCACAGCTGCTCCGGCCAGCCTCAGCCCTGCAGCACCAGGTCTGGCCGTCCCTGCAAGCCGGATAACGTTCAGTAGCTGCAAATGTTATTAATGGCCATAAAATGATGCAGTTCTTCGGAATATCTGGTTACACGGGTTGTCTCGGTGACCTCCTGCAGGCTGGTCCCACAGCCCCGCTTGTCTGGGCTCTCTGAAGTGTCACGTCTCCACCAGGAGAGCTGGAAAGGTTCAGCCCCAGGGACCGGCTGAGGGTGAAGGGCAGATCTGGGGTTCTGGGGGAGAAGCTCCCAGCCCTCCATGCCCCGGGTAGCTCCTCTGGGGTTGGTAGGCCGGGGCTGTGCATTGGTTTGTTTCCAAGTCCTGGAGAGCAAGCGAGAACCGAGGCAGCTCTGCCAGGGCTGCTCCTGTGATGCTGCTCCTCCAGCGCTGCTCCGTGCTTCCCCTGGGGCACCAGCACCCGGCTGTGCTCCCTGTTTTGAGGCTGGGCATGGTGATTTTGCTGATGGGCACTTTACACTCAGGAGACCCCAAAAAGCAGGCCTCTGAGGAAGAGGAGGGGTCTGCCTGCTCCCAGCTGAGCGTGGGCTTCACAGTCCTGATGCACATGATGAGATGAGACACCAACCAGAAAACCGCAGCCCCCCGACTGTGTGTTGAGCCCCGCACCCCCTGCGAGCACCCAGAGAGGTTCCGAAAATCCCTTCACCTTCAAGGGGCCACACAGAGCTCCGAGCAGCCCTCCTGCCCGGCTCCTCCGTGTCTGATCCTTGGCAGACATTTATTTTCTCCCTCTGCCCCAAAGCATTTGTGTGGTTAGTGCCAGAGGCAGCTGGCTCCCACCACTGCAGCGGCCCAGCTTTGGAGAAAAATGGAGCAATCGGGCAGAAAAAAAAAAAAAAAAAAAAAAAAAAAAAAAAGAGAGAGAAAAAAAAGAGCGAGAATTCCTCCTTCAGGATGTAAAGCCTTTGATTTTAATTTTCTAAACACATTAATGGTTAATGGCTGTGTAACGCGGGCTCCAGGGGTCACGGTGCCCATGTCCGTGGGGCTGCCCGCCCCGCAGCCGCTCCGCCAGCACCGAGGGATGTGGTCGGCCAGCCGCGGTGTGAAGCCTCGTCCTGTAAATAATGAAGTAACGAAGCAAGGATGTGTCTCGCAGCACTCCATTAAGTGGATGCATCCAGGCTGCCGGCTGGCCGAGGAGCTTTGATGGCTGGGGGAGCCGTGGCGAGCAGAGCGATTAAACAAAGCCCAGCTCCAGCAGAGCGGAGCCTGCTGCGGCTGGGATGGGGCAGGGGAGGCGGTGTGGGCACGGTCGGTGCCCGGCAGGCACGGTGCTGCTGGGGGCCGGCCCCGTGCCAGGCCGGAGGCAGCACAGCATGGGCTGCTCCTGGTGTGAACCAGCATCCCCGGCTGGCTCCTTCAGCCCCAGGTGTAAAGGACAGGACAAGGTTTGCAGGTGACAGGAGCACCTCCATGCCAGGAAGCCTCCAAACCACAGTTTGTCCTCCTTGGCATCCCCCCGCCGTGCTGCCCCGAGCAGACAGGCTGCCGCAGGTTCCTCCAGGTAAATGTCACCACGTCACCGGGCTATTTCCTACCCCGCATGTCGACTCTTGGCATTTCTTGTGATTTTCCCCACATCCCCCCCAGACAAAACCCAAAGTACGTATAAATATATATTGGAAACGGAGACGTCGTCGTTATTACAAGCCTTGCTCTGAATGGCAATTTCTGCTTTTGCTTTAAATACATCCATTTAAAGTGACAGGCAGAAAGCTGGCTGAGCTGACATCAGGGAGACAGCAAGGAAAAGGGGGAGGGGGGGGGCAAAATTCTCTCCCCTTTCCTTCTGCCCTCGGCCTCCTGCTGGAACCAACCCATCACCCCGGGAAGAACTTTAAAACAGGAGGCAGCACCGTGTCCCTTAGGAGGTGGTGGTTGGGATGCAGGGGACGGGGAGGCAGGGGACAGGCTGGGGGCTGTCTCACATTTCCTCCAGTGCCAGTTTGAGCTGCCTGGGGGAAGGGTGGGGAGTGGGGGAAAAGAGAAAAAGAAGATATTAAAATGTTCAATCTGAAGTTACTGACAAACTGTCAGGCGTACGGACTGCACGCAGAACAAAGGTTTGCATTTGCAAATCAATAAAAATAAATGTAGAGTGAAGACGCAGGAATATTTTAACATAAATCTGCATAAACCCTCACCCTGGAAATGCCTGTGCATGTGCCGGCTGCCGGCTGCCCCCCGTGCCTGTCTCAGAGCAGGTGGCTGAGCCCGGGCTGGGCGATGCCCCCGCGGCCCCGGCAGGCCGGGAGGGGCTGGGGGTGACGGAGGAGCAGAGCTGACCCCCAGCCCCCCCGGCCCCATCTCCTTTCCCTTGCAATGCCGCAGCCTGGGGGCTGCCAGCAGCGAGGGGGCTCTGGGGGCTGCTGCTCACAGCCTCGGGTGACAGCGGGGCCAGGGCCAGGCACTGCTCAGCACCTGCAGGAATCGGAGCCCCTCGGAGGGCAGGCACGGCACCCGTTGGATGCGTAACCGATCACCGGCCACACGCATTGCATGCACCACACGATGAGTGATAACCCTCGGCGTCCCTGGGACGGCCTGGGTGCAGCCTGGTGGCGTGCTGGAGGGAAACGCCGTGCAAACGGCAGAGCTCGGCGCTGTTGCTCTTGGCTGTCGCCTTCTGAATTCTGAAATTTCTCGGCAGTGCAATGCGCAGTGCTGCGGGCCGGGAAATGACCCGAGGAAAACGCTCTGTCCTCTTCCAGGGAAGTGCCAAGCGGGTCATCTACCTCTTCCCTGTGCTCAGCACCGCCGCGGCACGTAAAGCTCTCAGCTGCTGCCTGAGCACCGCCAGGGAGGCTGGTCCAGAAGCAGAGTTCCTCCCCTCTGGGAAATCCTGACATTCCACATTGTTGTGTTTTGTTTGGTTTCCAAGTCCCACATCAGGACAAAAAAAAAGAGAGAGACCAAAGAAGAGAGAGACCATAGAACAAAATGCTCCTCAAAGGTTTCTGTCCCACACCTCGGGAGGGACGTGGGACATAGCACTAGCAGGGAAAGTCCAGAAAGCTGAAAAGGCATCTTCTGCTTCCGCTCCTAATAGCTCCGAAAGTTTTCTGCTAAAACGTCAGCTATCAGCTTATTCCCAGAAAGCATTCCTCTTTCAGGCAGCGTGCTCTCTGCCAAATGTTAGCCCTGCTGACTGCGTCATCCAAGTGTCGGTCTGTTATCGCCTGCAGCTTGCAGCTGGGGAAACTGAGGCACGGGGGCTCTGTCTCCATCTGCCGTGACAGGTCCTGTCCACGGGACAGGGGGCGCGGGGCCCTGGGGCCAGGCAGAGCTATGGGGGGAAGAGGGGGCTGGAGCCCCGCACCCGGGGATGAGGTAACGCTCCCTCACTGCTGCACCTCCTCTGTTCCCAGCTAATTAATTGCCTTTTCTCTCCCTCTTCTTCCGCCTTAATTGGGACGAAGACATCTGGCAGAGATTTGCTGGTGCAGGCCCCGGTCTTTAACTTGGAGACACATTCTGCTTGCTGGGGGCTTAAGAGCAGCGCTCCCCCGAGGGAGGCGTCCTGCAGCAGACCTGCAGTGGCTGAGCCACGGTGCTGGCCAGGAGCCTTCTGCCCACGGTGGCACGAGCATCCCGACGCAGACATCCCCCGAACCTCACCCCTGCGTGCTCCCCTCTGATCCACAGCCCAAAACCCACCCCGGGAAATGCTCCTCTGTGCACCAGGCGGGATCTGCCAGGCGCTCGTGCGTAGCCTGGGGAAAAGCAGGAGTCCCAGAGAAAGTCCTCCAACACCTCCCATCCCATTCCCACCAGCAGGAGCTAAAATGCTGACCCAGGTGGGAATTCTGATGGGAAGGCTTGTGTCTTGCTGCTTCAATGGGAGGTTTTCATGGGGTGGGCTGGGGCCGAGCTCCCCCCCGCCCGCACCTCCTGGTGCTGGGATACCCAGGAAGGGGGGAAGCAACAGGAAGGGGGGCCCAAACTCGCTGGAAAAAGCACCGTGTGTGAACATCAGGCCTTTTAATCACATCGCTAGCTCACTCATCCCATGTTTCTCTTGCTAAAAATGACCCAAATGGGAATTGAAACATTTTGCTTCATTTTGAGCAAAGCATTTTGTTTGATCTGAAAAGAACATGGATTTCTGGGGGGAGGAAGAGAGAGAATGGGTCATTTCAGCAGCCAGGAAACAGTTCATTTCAGCTCAGATAAAAACTAATTCTGTTATTGCTGTTGCTGCGTTTGCTGTCTGGGCGCCCTGGGGAGGCAGCGGCAGAGCGGGCCAGGTTGGGAGCGCCCTGCTGGGGGGCTTGAGGGCAGCACAGGGGATGGCGTGGAGCTGAACACCACCGCCGGGGACAGAGCTGGTGGCCCCTTGCAGCAGGATTGCCCCAAAGCCACCCTGCTCGGGGCTCCCTACAGGGAGCAAACACAGCCACGCGCCACAGCAGCCGAGGTCCTTCCCAGACACAGCTCTGGGGACCTGAGTCTGGCCATGTCCTTCGGTGGAAGGACTCAAAAAGGATCCCCCAGTGCAGGGCTGGGTGCCTTTACTGCGAGCCAAGCCACCAAGGTGCCCCTGCAGCCACTCCGCCGGACTGAAGCTGTATTTAGCAAGCCCACAGACAGCTTCAGGGCAGCCAAAGCTGCATTTCCCAGTGAGCTCGGCTGCTCTCCCTCTTTGTGGAGGTCCTCCACATGGCCAGCCCTCTGCTCCTGCCCCTCCAGGTCCTCCGATCAGGCCGGCCCCGCACCGAGGGGCGCGGAGAGCCGCCGCAGCCCTGCCTCCTCCCGGGTGACTAATGGGTGGCAAATCGCTTATCAGACAAACTTTAGCCTCTCTTCCGGTTCATGAATTGCTCATGAGCTATTTATGGTTTTCTTGACTGTAATTGTTATCCTAAATTATTCATCAAATAATTTCAATAACTAGTTCTTGGGCCAGATTACATTTTAAATGAGCTGTTTCCGTACGCGCTCCTGCCAGAGCGTGCTGTCTGGGAGCCACAGAAAGCAAAAAGGACACAAGGCCCGGGGAAAGAAACAGCAGGAGACACAAGGGGGGTTTTGCCGTGGGGTTTTCACCCTGCTCTGCTCAGTGTTTAACCAACACAAATAGCACCGGGCTGTAAATAGCATGGGGCTGAGCTGCGCAGCACCGTTGAGGAGCTCTGGTGAAGGCAGCTGATGGATGACCCAGTTTCCCCCCCAGGTCACCAAGAGAGGCAGCGAACTGGTGACAAACCCAGTGCTGATGGTTCTCAGGTTCATCTCTGCTGGACAGTACCCCCCCTCAGGAGCCCGAGCTCCCAGAGGGAAAGGATACCTCTGCTCCCCAACATGCTGCCCCTGCCACGAGCATCGCCGCTGCTGGTTCTCTCACACCTCTCCCCGCAGCCCCAGCCCCTCCTGCACAGCCGGCTGGAGGAGACGGCAGCACCCGGCCGCAGAGAGGTCCCGGGGCACAGCGCCAGCCCCTTCTGCGCAAAGCAGCCAGGAGAGGCTTAGCGCACTGTGCAATTAAAGAGCCAAACGGAGATTTTCCCAGCCCAGCCCATATCCACATGCCTGGCTCAGGGAGCGTGCCCCAGCCGGAGGGAGCGGACGGTCCCACAGCTGTGCTGGTGCGAGTTGTTCGTGGTAACTGGTCCAATACTTCACTGCAGCACGAGGGGATGGGGGTCACTGCCGGCCCCCTTACAGCGAGCTCGGCGAGGATTTGGGGAAGGGCTGCGTCTGGCCGCAGCGGGGAGGACACAGAGCAGGGGACAGCCATCACCTTGCCACTGCCATGCTCCAGCAGCTCTGCTGCTGCCCGGCCACCTCTCCTCACCTCACCACTGACAGCACATCCCACTTCAAATGCCTCCAGGGGACGGAGGCCATCCTGGACTGTTAGAAGGACGTCCCTCTGCCCCCCGATGCTGGGGGGCTCAGCCCAGGCGCACCCCAAGCCCCCTGGCACAGGCACACGCCCAAGCCCATGTGAATGCAGGCTGGCTGCAACGATGGCAAGGTGGGGATCGGGGAGGAGGCTGAGAACTGACCCTGTCTGCTCCTGGGATAATATATCTCCGAAGGCTGCTTCAGGTTTCCTGGCTTCAGTGCTGCTGTTGAAAATTTATGGTTTGAGAAAGTTCTTGGAGCCCAAATCCCTCGACCTCTCACCTTTTCAACCTCGTGTTTATCAAGACACAAGTTCCTCTTCCTCCCACCCTTTGTTTTTGGCTCTTGGAGCCCAGGAGGCTCGGTCCTGGGGCTGCCCAAGCCAGCGCTTACAGTCAGGCCATGGGATGGTGCAATAAATTCTCCGGGTTTCCTCCTTCTCTGCTCCTTTCTGTCCCCATTCCCCTTTTCCTGGGGTGCAGAGTGGTGCAGGCGCTCTGCTTTTTGCTGGGGCCATGCGCTCAGTGCCGCTGCTCTCAGCTCTGCGAGGTTCATCCCTGGGTACCAGGCCCTACAAACACCCACAGCAAAGGCAAACCGGCGGGGGCCGCGGGGATGGGCGCTGGACTGGCTGATTGTGCTGCTGTCCTGGGACGCGTCACGGGGAGATCTGTCCCCGAGATGCCCCCGGTCACACCACGGCACAGCGTCCCAGGGGGACCAGCAGGCTGTGTGCCCAGCCCTGTGCTGTGAGAGCAGTTGGTCTCTGTCGCATTTACTAGCACTGACACTGGAAAGGAGTTGTATAACCGTTTTTTCTTCTAGAGTTCCCTCGTCTCAGAGACTTCTTGCCACCTGTAGAGCACCAAACAATTTACCGGTGTCAGCAGGGGAACTTCCAGACTGGAACCAGCAGGAAACAGAGCAAGGTCCCCGACGGGAAAGTGGGCGGCCTCTGGCTTTGGACGAGAATTAGAGGGGAAGTCCAGCCCCAGGCACGAGGGGACAGCGGGAGCCCAGGTGAGGGGGCGGAAGCCTCTCAAGTGCCAGGGATTTGAGAAGAAGGCTTGTAAAAATGCTGGAAGTAATGAAAGGGGAGAAGAATGACCGGGAGAACAGAGCAGCGTATTCCAGGAGGAACAACATGCCTGCGGAGGAAAGAGAGGAGGAAATATGCCAGAGTACAATAAAATTGTGGACAATTGAGATGAGGCGAACAAGAAAAGATTATTCACATTTTTCTCAGGACACAAAGCCCCCAGGACATCCCATAAAGTTACCCAGCAGCAGATTTTAAAGTAATCCAAGGAAGCCTCCTATCGCACGGAGACCAGCTGCGCGCAGGGCGCACTGCCACGGGACGCTGCAGGGACAAAGCCACCGCCTGGGCGGCCGCGGCAGGGGGACAGAGGTGTGTGAAGGGCTCACAGACCAAGATGCAGGCCAAACCTCTGGAGGTGGTGGCTGCCAGGAGCAGGAAGGCTGCACCTGGGAGGTGCACACCCGGTTGTGACATTGCAAATGTTTCTGGCTGCTGCTGGAGGGGGCACGGCGTCGGGTGGTGATGAGACCTGAGCCACGCTGTGCCTGTGCTTCCCCCGTTGTCAGCGGGTGTTCAGGGAGGACCTGGTGTCACAGCCTTGCTGCTGCCCCGATGCCCCCAGTGCTGTCAGCATGCTAGGAGCAGATTGAACCACGGCGTGGGAGCTCAGCGTCCGTCCCACACCTCCGGTCACACCTGGCTTCCCTCAGCAGAGTGGATCACCAGAGGAAGGAAAAAGCAGAGAAACCCTGGCCTCGGAATCACCGACAGCTTTGTCAGACCAGGGGAGAGCTCAGGACAGCCCAGTTTGGTGGCTGCTGACCCACACCAAGCACACGGAGCCCCAGGAGGGAAGGGGACAGGGATGGGATGGGGATGGGATGGGGATGGGAATGGGGATGGG
>NC_048896.1:998467-1050546 GCF_011077185.1 Oxyura jamaicensis
CGGGGCAGGACCAAGGCCCATGAGGACAGGTTTCTAAAGGGGAGGACACCTCTACCTCTGATTTTTATTCTCCAGCTGGAGTCACAAAAGCCTTTCTCTGAGGACACTCCAGGCAGCTCTTGCTGGTTATTAAAGTCCGATAAAATCCCACTCCAGTTAATTCTGCTGGCAGAACGCTCCAGATTGATGCACAGCAGAGTGTCCCTCCTGACTTGACCATGTCTGCCTACTTATTTATTTACTCCTAACATAAACCTCAGCTCCACAACAACAAAAAGAGGGCCTCATGAGTGGCACGGAGGTTTGTCACGGGGAAGGAGGAGGCTCAGGATGCTCGGACATGGGTGGGGAGCACTGGTGGTGGCACTAGAGGTGGCCACCCATCTTCCCAGGGCTTGGACCTCCCTCTAGAGACCTGACAGTGACTGGTTTGTTGCTCCTGTGCTTCCAATGGCACCAGTGCCCAGGAGGACTTGGGACAGCCCAATTCATCTGCCATCGGCCACAGCGGCTGCTTTCCCACCCCAGATCCTGGCTCGTGTGGCCATGGCCGTGCTTCCCAGGACATCCATGCTCATCTCCCCTTCACACACAGCTTTATAGCTACTTCTCCAGAGTTTTATATAGCTTTTACAGTCTGTTTTTATGATGTTTGAGTAATTGCTGTTTATTTATCATGGATTGTATGTCAATGGCTGGGTCGCACCCCCTGCGCTTTGGCTTGAAAGGAGCCATTTGATATATTTTATTAAATTTCTTCTTCTTATGCTATTTATTCCACCTTCAGGGGCGCAGCTGGCACTGTGGCACGGCAGGCCGTGGGTGGCTGAGCCCACAACGCCGACAGCAGGAAACCTCAGCCCCCATCCCGCAGCACGGCCCCGCTGCCCAGCCTGCGTTACCCCGCGATCTCCCCACCTGGGTGGGCTTCAAGAAACCCAGCTGGGGCTGGGGAAAGCAGAGCGTGGGCTTTGGCATAGGCAGGGCTCGGGGAGGACCATCGTAACTGGAGCCAGCAGGGCTGCACCGAGCAAGGTTCGGGTGCCACAGGCAGATGCGGGTCAGCTGCACTCCCAGTCCCAAAGCAGCACCCAAGCCGAGCACTCCTGCCTTCCAGGAGTGCTTGGGAAGCAGCAAAAATGAGGGATGAGTCCGCCAAGGACTGGTTTTAAAAGAGAGAAAGAAGAGCCATTGTGGAAGGGAGCAGCTGTCCCCTGCTCGGGAAGGCAGCCGCCGCCAGCCGCGCGCTGGCACATCCCGCGGCACCAGTCACTCATTTCAGCATCACCCCCTGACAAGGGCTGCGCAGCACCAGGGAAACAGATTGCTGTCACCATTTCAGGGCTGGAAAAGGGGGAGAACCATGTGGGGAGCGTGCTGGAAGAGAAAAAGCAATAAAAAAATATACGCGTGCAACCAAAAAAAGCCTCCTCCTCAGCCAGGGCCCTGCATATGGGCTGTGGGTGCTGGCGCGGGGTAGAACAGGAGGGTGCTGGGCAGAGGTGAGGGGCAGATGGGTGCCTGCACAGAGCCACCCAGCACGGGCCCCGTGCCAGCCTGGGCGAGCCGGAGCCAAAGCTGTCACGGTAAAGGCTGGCGTCACTTTGGGTGATGGCTGCTGTCACCTTGTGCCCAGCCACGGGAACAAAGCCCCCTGGGGAGGTGGCAGTGGGGAGGATGGAAAAGGCAGGAGGCACCCTGCACCCAGACCAGGGGGAGCACAGCAAAAGCCATCGCCATTCCCTCGGTGCCAGCACAGCCCCATGCACTGCCTGGCTACCCAAACTGCATCCTGCTCCCTTTGTAGCCCTCATGGCCCCCGAAGCTTCTATTGCCTCCCTTGCGGATGGCCCAGCTGCCGTGAAATCCAGCTTCCACCAGCCGGGAATTTAATTAGGTCAATTAATTAAGATCATTGTGCCACCTCCTCATCAGGTCTATGTTGGAAACACCGGGATGTCCCTCGAGGAGGGGTGGGCAGAGGAAGGGAAGCATGGATGGATGGAAGGATGGACGGAAGGGCAGATGGAGGTGGTCCAAGCCTGTGTTATAAATTGGGCAGGCAGGAGGAGCAGCCCAGCTTGTACTGGCTCATGTCCTCCAGGGAGAGATGGCAGGGTGCTGGCACCATGGGGACACGTGTCCCAGGGCACTGGGGACAAGGACTGCTTGGTGCCTGGGTGGCGAGGAGCACAGCCTGTCCTGAGCATCTCTGGGACATAATAAGTCCTGCCCAGGTTGCTGCCGTACTCTGCACCTCTAGACAAGGCATCCCCAGCCCAGGGGCTGCTCCTGGGCAGGTCCCAGGTCTGCCCGGCCCAAGCCCAGGCGGCTGACCTCTGCATTTCTTACACATATTTATCCCAGGAAAACAAAACCTCCACCCACGCAGACACACATACGCCCCTCTGTCGTGTTTGTACATGACACCAGATTTTGCTTACTGCTCGGATTACCTTACTATTTTTCCTCTTTAAAATCGGGGCCATTTTTATTTGAAATAAAACCAGTGATTTAACGTAGGGAAACAACCAAAAAAAAAAAAAAAAAAAACCACCCTTGCGGTATTGCATTTCAAAACATTTTGGTTATTTGAACATTTCTGTCACTTCCAACAGGGTTAGAACTACTGGAATTTAACTCACACTCACAAATGGCTTTATTTTGCATCACAGCTGTATTTTTTAGCAAATGCGGGTTTGGGGAAGAAAAAGCTGTCAGGCTGAGTCTGCCACGCTCTGACCCAGAAGCTCCTCCAGCTTTACTGCCGCCTCTGCGGGGAGGGGGGGACCAGCAGCTCCCGCGCCAGGGGCTTGGCACATCCTTTGGGCAGACACTGCAGGAGGAGGGGGCATGGCTCCTGCCGGGGGATTTGCAAAGGGATCTGGAGGCTGAGCAGAGCCCAGCTGTGGGGCCATGACATCGCTGCTGGCTCCATCTCGGCTTCTGCACCCACACAGAACTGGGGTCCGGCTGCTGCCGATGGGCACGGGCATCCTAGGGCTCCCCGTCCTTCCCCCCATTGAGCGGTGCTCCTGGACAGCACAGGGCAAGGGCAGGAGGGTCCCTGTTTGCCCCGCAGCAGGGAGGTGAGGGGACTTTTTGGGGAGGGGGTGTGTGTGATGGGTAAGCCCGCGCCGTGCTGCATGGCGTGAGCGGCAGCCCTGCTCCTGCAGCAGCGAGGGCTTATGTCCTCTGATACCTTTCCTTCGAGGTGGCTTAATGCAAAGCAGAATCCAGATTTGGGGATTAGGGGAGGGACAGAAAGGTCAGCCCGGATCAATGGTGATTAGCTGGAAAAGACCTAAAGAGCCCATTGTTTGCTGTGCATTAACGATCCTGCCACCGAGCCCGGATTCCCTCCGAACCACTTGAGAAATGAAAGGACAAACACACCGCGCTGGAGATTAAAGCCCCGAATCCCTACACCTGCGTGCGTGCCAGCGATGCGCTGAGAGCCTGCGGGCACCACGGCCAGGGCCACGGCGGGCCTGTGCAGCACGGCAGCGCAGCACCACAGGACAGCAGCTCTGTCCCCGTCCCCCCGGCACAGGCGGCCAACCCCACCTCGCTCAGTGGCACACAGCCCCCATCCTCCTCTCAGCCCGTTTTGGCCACGTCTGTCATTAGGGAAGGAGGGACGTGAGAGGAAGGGAGGATTTAGTGCAGCCAGGCAAACTGGGAGTGAAGCCTAACAAGAGCGTGTTGATGGAGGGAAGGCAGGGATGGAGGCAGGGTGCAAAAACTTCCTTCGGAGGAAAATGGAAACAGATCAGCGTGTTATTTTAACGTGGAGCATCGGAGGAGCTTCTGAATCCACTTCCCCGAGCTCGTGTGGCTGACACCTGGCTGCACCTGGGGGCCCGGCGGAGCACCCAGGGGTGCGGGCAGGATGGGGCGGCCCCGGGAGGCACCCCCCGGGCTGAGCCCAGCCGCCTGCCCCAGCCCTGCAGCGACGGGGTGCGCATCCAGCCTCACCCTGCCACTGCTGCGAGCGATTCCCAGGCAGCACCCCTTCCCTGGAGCTGCACCGGCACGAGATCGACGACTCGCTCCGCGCACGGGGCAAGGACAGCGTTCAGACCTGTCCCTCTGACCGCAGCTCATCGCCCCAGCTTCACTCGCTGGCATCTTCCCACCTCTCTCTCCAGATTTCCCGTAAAAGCTTCATTTAGATTGAAAACGATATTTTCAGCACGTTAATTAAGTACTAATTGCTGATTAGAAACATATTTACCAAGGTCTAACAACTATGTAACAAGTGATGTCTTATTACACCGCCATTCCCTGGGAGTTAGACCTGCGGAAAGATTGTTCTAATAAGCAATTGGCATTTGGGTAATGCGCAGTTAGCAAGCCACGGAGCCACTCTCCCAAATGGGAGAAGACAGTTATTTATGTTAATGAGATGCCAGCTGATTATTAGAAACACATTGATACAGGTTTGGGCTGTGGTGTAACTGATACATATCTACTGTGTTCAGTAGCTGCGAAACCTCAATCAATATGTTTCTCATAATCAGCCTGCATCTCATGCACATAAATAATATCCTTGACGTGGAGAAGAGCTCCAGTTCCCAGAAGTTAATAAGAACGCCCTGCTCCCCTCCTCCCCGCTCGTAACACCGGGGCGGCAGCAGCAGGCTGAGGGGCCAGCCTGGCCGGGTCCGGGGTGGGTCCGGGTCCGGGGTCCTCGCGGAGACCTGGGGCCACATCCAGCGTCCTCCAGGGGAAAGGTCTGGGCTGCTTGATGGTACCCCCGGGATTCAGTATTCACCCAACCCCATGCGTCTTTAATTTTTAGGTCCGAGAATCGTAGAGGACTTAGGACAGCCTGGTTGGAGGATGCCGCCACCTCCCTGTCCCGCTATGCTGGGGATGCTCCTGCCCCTGCCCCTGCCCTCGAGCCTCTCCCCTTTGCTCTGTGCAGCTGGGAAGTGACTGGGGAAATCATCTCCGCTGCAAAGACACGTGGAGCTGAGAAGGAAGCCCCAAGGGATGGCGAGTGGGCCACCTTCCCCGTCCGGAAGGGAACGTCCTCGGTTATTCTCGGTGTGACCTTGTCCAGATTCAGCCTCTGCTCAGCACTTCCCCTACACCTTCCTTCTCTGAAAAAAATAGACTGTTAGTATCCTCTCCGGTCTCCCTAAACCCACGCTTATGCACTAATGTGTACTTGCACAACAAAGGCATTTTTGTCAGCCATTTCTGTGGCTCTTTTCTGGACACTTTCCATTTCTCAGTGGTTTTCCAAAGCGCCAGCAGCAGAGCTGGAGGCGGTGGGCAGGATGGGGCTCATGCAGCCACCACCCAGTGGCCATGTCCCCGTCACCCCTGCCATCCCTGGAGCCTCAGCCTCGTGGGGGTCCCCCTCCTGACCCCGTGAGCCCCCCGGAGCTGCCGTTCTCCATCTCGGGGTGTGCGCTGCCCTGCTGAGCTGGGCAGGACCAGCCGGGAGCCCCCGCGCTGCAGCCGCCCCGCTGCCTCTGCCACCGCAAGCCTAATCTCATTACAGAGCAAAATCAGGTTTGTTTGGCAAGATCTATTTCCATAAAGCTGTGCTGACTGACACTAATTCCCCCTCTATTAAATTCCTTATCATTTTTCCCCCTCTGCTGCCGAGGCCGGGCTGCCCCTTTTGCTCTCTCCGCGGGCGGACAAGGCAGCGCCGGCTGAGGACCGCGGTCCCCGGTGCCAGCTCCAAACCCCCCCAGACGTGTGTTACGGGGCTCGTGGCATCCTCAGAGGCTGCTGTCAGCCTTCTCTGCTCCTCTGCGCCCAGCCCAGCCGGCCTCCTTCATGCCTTTACCTCCCCTTGACTGTTTTCAGAACTGCAGATCTCCATCTATCTCCCTTGCTATCACTTCCCCATCTTTCCTGATGGATGTTTCCTGTTCCTAGCTTTCTGTGCTCACTAAGACCTTCATTAAAATAAAAGATGGACATTTAAGCGCAAGTTTTGACTTCAAGTACAATTGCTGTTTGTCCAATGAATTTTCATTAAAGAATTTCCTTGTTTCCCTCTGATCTGGGGGCCTGCTTTTTCCTCCTCGGCAGCCTAGGGGACATCAGTCTTTCGGAAGCGACAAATCCACAGCTTCATTAGCTCTACACTTTGTTTAGCCTCATTGAATGCCGTTTAGTCACAGCAGCTAAATCTTGGCAACACCAGCTTCCCCACCAGAATTTAACTCTCACATCCAGAAGTCCAGGCGAGAATGACTTCCCTGGGCAGGGGGCCTTCTCCCCACCGTGCCGGGCCGCAGCAGGAGCGCACGAGGGGACAGGGACGGGACGGGGAGCAGCACCGCTGCCCTCCCCAAGCGCCCCCCGCCCGGCCACCCCCAGTGCCCCGCGATGCCGAGCTCGGTGCCAGGGGGCCGCACAGGCAGGGCCTGGTGAGCAGACAGGCAGAGGGAGAGCAGGGGATGAGGTCGGGTGGGAAGAGGGGACGAAAAAGACATTTGTGTGGGAAACGAATCCGAAGGTATCGGAGCAAAGCGGCGGGGATGACGCAGGGTGCTCAGCCCACACCTCATGAATGCCAGAGAGGGGCAGAGAGGGAATTGGTTTTTTATTATTTCTTTTTCAGCTTTCTTCCTTCCTTTAATCTTTGATCGGGAAACAAGCTGATTTTAATTAAAAAGCCCTCCAATTAATGCTGCCGTGGAGTTTTCATTTCCTGGGCTTCGGTAATTTGCAAGCCCAGGTTATGGAGGCTTTGTGTTGCTTCTTGTCAAATAAATAACAACAACCGAAATAACTCGCCAGGAAGAGCAGGGCGGCTGCGGGGGGCAGCTCCCTGGGGGCTGGTGGCTCCTTCTCCCTGCCCTTGCCCGAGCCCCGGCGGTGGCAGCGGAGCAGCCACGGGCATTGGCAGTGGCCTGGAGGGCCGAGGAGCCTGTCTTCCCTCCTTCTGCTCCTTTCCTGGGCAGGCACCGATGTGCACCCTGTCTCCCATCCACCCTCACAGCTGTACGGGCAGGAAAGCTCCGTGGAAAAAAAGAAAAAAGGATTGTGGAAAGCCTTTATTATCCCCAGTCCCATCTATTGTTAATGTGATCGTGAGCAGGGAGTGTTCGGTGAATTCATTTCTGATAAATATTTATACCCCGTGTTTTTGGGCTGTTATCTGCAAAGTGTGGCTGTTTGATCTGGTGTAGTGCTTTTTTTAGGTCATTTACATTCCCTTTCGTAGGAGCCCTTGTCCGATAGCAGCTATCACATAATTATGTTTCTTTTGCTTATCCCTAATCCTGTCAAACCACCTACTTATCTCTAATTTCCTGTCCATTACCCTTATTGTTTGAGCTCAGATCTCCAGCGGAGGACAGCGCGGGCTCCGGGGGCTCGGCGGCAGGTGGGGGCAGCCCCCCATCGCCAGCTGCGCCCTGTGACCGCCCCCTGTGCAGGGACCCTCGGGACCCTTGATCATCCCCCGGCAGCAGGACGCAGCGGGTATCTGCCTCCTGGGGCAGGTGAATTCAGCAGACGTCCTGGAGCAGTGGGATCACATCCTGTGCTGGGAGATGGAACTGAGCAGGGTGCCCATGCCCTGGTGAGCCCCCAGCCGGGGGTGAGAGGCACGCAGCACGGCAGCGGCAGGGCAGTGCATGGCACTGTTGTGCTGGGAATAACACCCTGGGAGGCAAGAGCTTGCGTCTCCGAGCCATCAGAGCCACGGGGACGGATCGTGTCCCACTGTCTCCAAGGCAACCTGGCATTTGGATTAGAGAGGCAGGAGCCGGGGCACCGCAAGGGTGTCACCCCGGCCGTGGCGCGGTGAGGTGCGGTGATGGGGCAGCCCCTGCCCCTGCCCAGCCCCTGCCCAGCCCCTGCCCAACCCCTCCTGCCTGGCTGGCATTTTGGAGGGGGCTGCTGGCTGTGGTCACTGCTGGGTTGGCTGCTCTTCAGTGGTGCCTCTGGTTACGTCGCGATGGGGTCTGATAAATATCAACCACCGTGCCTCCTGCTGCATCCATCCTGTGCCCGGTGCCCAGGAAAGGGAGGCTGCCTGGAAGCACTCATGGGAAGCGCTCCTCAGGAGGCCCAGCACTCACACCAGGCTGCAGCAGCCCCAGCTGGGGAGCAGCACTGCTCCCCCTCTGACATCGGGATGCCGTCCTCTCTAAATGCAGTCAGGCAGAAGAAGTCTGCTTGATGAAGTCCGGGCCCCATGATCCAGATTTCCAAGTCACTGCGTCTTTGCACAGAGCATCACAGGTGAGCCAGCATCAGACGAACCCCGCTGGCTCCCCGGGGCTCAGCTCCATCAGCTCAGCCCCATCAGCTCCGTATTGCCCCGAGCAGGATCTCATGGCTGTTCTGCAGGGCTTCCACCAGCGGTCCCAGCAGGGGGACACAGCAGGATACAGCCGGGCTCCCTGTTCCCCGGGGCACCACGCAGCTCTCACTGAGCCAGCAGGAGGGCAGCAGGGGCCTGGATTTAAGCTTCCAGGGGCTGCTTCTCTTCCTCTCAGGGAGAACCACCAACCCAAATCTGGACACGGAAAACACAAGGCTGCTTGAAATTTAAGGCTGAGATTTGAGCATCAGGATCTGAGGCTCAGGCTCATCTCTGGGAGCTCCGGGAGGAGGAGGAGAGACATCTTGGACAGGGTGCTCTTCAGGAGGGGCTGGGGGCCCGGAGCAGCTGCAGAGGGGTGAGGGTGGGACATGCCCCGGGGCCGGCTGCCCCCCGGCTCTGGGTGTCTCTGGATCCTCCACCAGTTAAGCACAGTCTCCTCGGCCTGTGCTGCGATACAATACCCCTCTCGCTTCCCACAGTGCATCTTAATAGCATGTGGCTCATTTCTTAAACATTGCTTATTTACAGCAGCTTTCTGCCAGATGAGCACCAGCTCCGTGCCCACCACGAGGGTGGCAGAGCGTGCCGCCCTCCAGCACAGCTGAGCTGTGGCCAGGCGCCAGCGCTGCCTATTACGGGTTTTATATTGGAGTTTTACTCCAGATAAAGAGAGAACCACTGGGGAATCTCTGTCTGCCACCGATGCCTCAGCCTGACTGCAAATAAACCGCTCCTCCGTCAAACAAAGAGCGCGCATCACCTCCACGAAGGAACCGTAGGTGGCATGCAAGGGCAGTTTACAGGGACGCTCTCGCCACCCGCTTTGTCGTGGCGCCCGTGCTGTCTGCATTTCAATTACGCCTGGGCTCCGAGCAGCAGAGCCGGGTGCCGGCAGAGCGCTGTCACCGCTCCTGCTGCCGCCCCGGGGACAGCCAGGAGGGCACCCCCGGGCCGCAGCCACCCCTCGCAGGACCCGGCTGAAGGTGCCAGGGGTGGGGGGCCGAGGGGCTGCCGCAGCCCTTCCCTTCCTGCTGGGGAGTGGTCGTGCTGCGTTTTGCCTCTCCCCGTGCCCTGCTACCCCTCTGCAAAGCAGAGGTGGAAAAGGCAGGGCAGGTAGAGGCAGGGGTCCGATCCCGCACCAGCGGCTCTGCTCTCCACCTCTGCTGGCGTTGATACGGGCAGGGGAGTTTGCAGGGCAGCAAGAAGTGCCCAAGTGGCACACCCGGACCCACGAGACGGGCACAGGTAGCAGCACCAACCGAGCTGCAGCGTCTGCTCGGGACCTTGTGCCCCAAGTGTCCTGGACGGGGCTGGCAGGAAGGCACAGGACAGATTTGCTCCACTTTGGAAGCACTGAGGGACTGCCGTGGCTGGAGCCAGCCCGAGCCACGCGGTGTTTTTCAGGGCTTTCAAGTCTGACTCACGCTGGCTCCCCTTGATGCCGGGCTTCTGACGCACGCACGGTTTGCTGAGAACAGTGGCTCAGTAATTAGCAGAACCGGCTGGCCACAAGTGGAGCGATGATACTGCGCGTTGTCACCAGCCGGAGCCCTCAGCATCTGAGGCGAGAGCTTCGTCTGCAGGACTTTGATTACCGAAGTGACATTGAAAGGCAGCAGATCCCCACGTCTCCAGCCCAGACATCCCTCCCGAAGGAAGAACTCAGATATGAAAGGCTGCATTTATCTTTTTATTACGAAAAATGAACACGGGAGCTGGGTACTTGTCCCCGACACGGCTGCTCTCAAAGAGCCGGTGGTGACGTTCCCCCGCTCTGCGTGCACCCCTGGCGCGGGCAGCACCCGAGGCAATCTAAGGCAAGACACAGAAAAGTGATGGCTTTTTAAAATCCTCCCTTGGTTTTGTTTCCCTCATCCTGGGATGGGCAGGGATGGGGCACGGTGTTATTAGCAGGGCCACTGTTCCCATGCAGCTGATATCTGATACCCTGCAAGTCTCACAGCAAAGCCAGGCCCCAGTAGATGCCTGCAAGATGTGGGTCAAAATATAGGAACTGACTCAGCAAAGCAAAACAGCCTCCACTCAGTCTAACAAGTAGGAATAAATTCACCTAAGCGGTCGAGCCAGCCACAAGGGGACCTGCACGGTGCAGACTTCATTTCTGTGCCCTGTATCCCTGCCGCAGTCCCCCCAGATTCTGCACCTGGCTGTTCCCATTCCCAGCCTGCCTGGAAACGAGCGGACCGGGGTGCTTTTATCCCTCCCGACATCTGCCAAACAACTTCCAAAGCCTCGACCTACGCGGCACTCCCATGAGAACCAGGGCAGAGCTGCCCGTGCAGCGCGCCAGGCGGAGAGGAGCAGGGCGAGAGGAGCTCAAAGGGAGCGAAGCGCCGAGCAGGAGCACAGCCCTGCCTCACCCGGCCCCGCACGGCCCGACCGAGACTTGGCACGGCTGAAGCCCAGCCCTTCCCTTCGCCCTTCTGAAAATCTGCTGCTTCCTGCCGGCCTTTTCCCAGATATTTATAGAGCGGGGCTGACAAGGTGCCCCTGTGAACCGCCTTCCCCTGGGAAGCTGCTGCCCCGAGCGTGCTCGCCGAAGCGGGGGGCTCTCCGGGTGCTGCTGCCCTGTCCCACGGTGCACAGCCCTGGCCCAGACCCACTCCAGCACTCGTGGCAGAGGCTTGCACAGTGCAGGTGCCCCTCCTGGGGATGCTGCTCCATTTCCCTGTGCTGCTGCCCGCGCCCATCACCCCCAGCCCCAGCCGTCCCGCGCAGCCACAGCCCTGGTTGCTCTCCTCTCCAAAGGTTTTACTGGGAGCCAGCCAAGGCGTATTTCTCACCCTGAGCAGCAACTCCCCTCGATGCTGCTCGGCCCCGAGGCAGCTGCCCAGCCTTCCCAGCCATGAGCACGGTCCCCGTGACCACCGCTTGCCCCAGACCCACAGCAGTTGTCCCCTCGGAGCATCTCCACAGCGTCAGGCAGGTTCACGGGGACAGGCGCGGGGCTCTCAGCTCGGATCCCAGCTGCAGAGCAGGAAGGCTGGACGTGTCAAGGGCCGAGCGCCTTTCTCCCCATGAGAGCGAAGCACGGTGTCTGGGCGAGGCTGGGGATTAGGAGGGGATTCACCGCCTGTGCTGTACCTGGTCTGAGCAGCAGACACCATTCCCCAGAGCTGTCAATCTGGTACCTTTCACCAGCACTAAAATTCAATTAGTTAAAACAACAACAACAACTGTGGCTCCAGACAGCTTGTGCCTAACACATTTGATCCCTTTTATTACTCAGCACTGCTCAAAACCCAGCCAGCAACATCCTAGCTGACTCCCACTAGTTTCCCTGTTTTATTCTACCAGGATTAAGTCAACCCTACAGTCTCCAGCTGTTTTGTGGTTGGGCCTGGATACATCTTTATACTCTAGCTACATTATTAAGTGGATTGTGGCCAAATTGACAGAGCTGCTTCAGGGAGGACAAGGCCATTCAGGTCAATGATGGTCCTGCCAGCTGGAGAGACGCTCGGGACTCATGATTTGCTAGCAAAGCTCTGGACTGTTGTCTTAGCCTCACTTGATGTCCCGGAGGGGGCTTCTGTGAAAGCCCTGACTCTAGCAGGAATGTTTGATTTCTTGGCAGGGATCCGCAGCAATCTGTCTTGGAGTATTGCAGGAAGATTTTGTGTTCGGTGAGCTTTGTCCAGAGCATCGCTCCGGCGTCTGGTGCGCAATCCAGGCTTTGGCCTTCTCTGAGCAGAGTGTCCGCTGGCAGCCCCTGCTGCCGCTAACCACAGCGCTCTGTCCCGGGCTGGCAGCAGCTCGCAGCGCTCAGGAGCCAGGTGGGGACACCGTGCCCTGCCCTGACCGAAGGTGCCACGCCGCGATGCGATGTGGTGCGACACGGCACGGTGTGGTGCGGCACAGAGCCACCCCGTGCGACACCCACGTGTCCTGCCGGCTGCTCAGGAGCCAGCCCCGGCAGCAGCTCCTGCCTGGTTCTGCCTGTGCCAAATGGGAGGACTCAGGAGGAGAGTTAACTAAACAGTCGAGAGCCCGCTGCCCCCAGGTTAAAGCACCCTTTGTGCTGTTAATGAACAGCAGCAGAAGGGTCATGCAAAGAAAGGGATGAAAGCTCCATCCATCACTTCATTTGAAACGAGACTGTCTGCGTGATTTATGGAACTGCCCTGAACAGAGGGGGTTGCTGTGGGGCTTTCTCCTCCTCAGAAAAGAGCATCGTCTCGACGCAGAGCTGGAGGGAGTGGGAAGAGGTTGCCATTAGCTGCTGGTGTGTGCAGGAGGCTGGGCGAAGGCTCCCGGCCACACACGGCCTGGTGGCAGCAACTGAGGACCTGCCGGCACAGGACCCCGTGCTGAAATAACGCTTTGTGATAAGCTGCTGCCAGGACGGCTCTCGCTCCGGAGTACGAGCAGCTTATTTTGAAATGGTGAGATTCGTGGGTGGGAGTGGGTGATGCTCGCCGTGGGCAGCACGCCCGCTGCGTGTGAGAACATCCCACTGAGAGATAAACGCACAGCAGCGACTCGTGGTCCGGAGCCGTTCCCCATGAATCTCACCCCCACCCGAGCACAGCTCAGCTTCCCTGCGCAGACACGTCCCGGTGTGCCCCGGCCTCTCCCAGGGCCCCGTTTGCCCCACGCTGCCCAGGGCCAGGCAGGCTGGGGGGCAGCGGTGGAGCCTCCTGGCAGCCGGGGCGGCTGGGGCGCACCTACCTTTGGAAATGTGCAAAGCTGCTCCTCCTGCAGCACAATAACACCGCTTCCATGTGTGACTCATATTTTTTTCCCCCTGCCTTGGTCTTGTAGTTTTTCTAATTACTGTGAGCTTTGCAACTGTGAACATGTAATGTTCCAGAAATGTGTGTGTGATTCACCTAACGCGGGGAGCGGACTTCCAGCCAAAAGGGACTTGGAGATTTTTCTGGCATCAGCCTGCGACCTGGAGAGCAGCCAGCAAAGCTCACCAAGGTCATTTCTTTCTCCTTCTCTTCTTCCTCTCTCTTTCCCTCAGCCCCTCGCTCCCTCCCCTCTTCCCTCCGAACAAGGATCAGGCAGCACCTTGTTTATTACTCATCAGCCTTCCCTCCATAAAAATCTCCCCAGAAACACACCGAGCCGCAGCTGTGCTCCTGCCAACTGCTCGCTCCGCGCCCGGCGCTGTGCTGCCGGAGCACCTCCCGCCTGGGATGTGGGCGCAGCCTGGGGGCTTTCGGCTGGGACGCGCTCCGACCTTCCCTGGGACACGTTTGGATGCTCCCGTGGGATTTAGGAACTTAGCTTCCAAACGGATGCATGCATGGAGTCCCCCGTTGGCTTAGAAACTCCTATTAGAAATTGTGTCCCCGTCCGTCTGTCCCCCCGCTCTCGCTGTCCGGCCTCGGCCAGCTGTCGGGGCAGCCCCCAGACCCTGGGTGTGCAGGACCCTGGCAGATGTTTGGGAAGAAGCTCGTGCAGACGCAGCCTCAGGGCTCCCGTTGTGCATGGAAATAATCTGGCATCCCACGACTTTTTGTGAAAGCAGCAGCAGCAGCGGCTGTGGCTGTTATCAGCTGTAACAGGTTAGCTTCAGACATAACAGAGCCTGCGGGGGCGGCGGGGAGGCCACCAGCACATGCCATTTGTCACTGCCTTGTTTCGGTCCGAGGGGGCTGCGCTGTCCTGTGGGAGCATCTCTGCTCCCCCAGCATCTCCCCCGAGGAAACAGCGGGATGTCCCTGACCTCCTGCCTGTCCCCAGAGCACTGCAAGGCTGGGCAGTGCTGGGGGGCAGAGCGGGCTGCTCCCAGCCTGGCGGTGCCTGCCTGCGGTGGCAGGGGCTGAGGAGCTGCCTGGGCACCCCCAGCCGTGTGAGAGGGGTGTTGGCACGGGGACTGCAGCCGCTCGCAAAGCAGAGTGACCCGGCGTGAAGATGAGGGAGGCAAAGGCTGGAACATTGCTCACCTTGGACCTCTGGCCAGCAGAGATGGCATTGGCACATGTCCCCCCTCGGTGGTGGTGCTGCAGAGGACGGGTGATGGTGCTGCGGAGGATGAGGGACGGTGCTGCGGAGGACAGCAGGGCCACTTCCACGTGCTCGGTGTCTCCTGCTGATTGTGGTGCAAGCTCACACCTCGGCAGCCAGCCCTCGCACCACTCCGTGCCCACCAGCACCTCCTCCAAGCCTTCCCACACTCGCAGCCCACTGTCCTTCCCTGTGCGAGCCACGAGCACGCAGAGACGCATTGCCCCTCTGCCAGCCCCTTCGCTGCCACAGGGCTCTCCGCAGAGGTGGCATTTGCAGGAGCTGCTAATCCCAGACCCCACAGTGCCCGAAGCCACCAGGGGAAGAGCGAAGGGGTGGCATCTGGGGAATGCCCCGTGTTACCTGCCACCTACAAAATGCTACGGGCAGCTCTGGGGTTCCCAGCACAGACACCCACGTGTGGGATCGGCCAGCTCGGGGATGCCCCTCCGTGGTACTCCAGCCCTGTGTTTGCTGCAGTGTTTCAGCATGCCGAGCAAAGCAGGGCAGCCCCTGGGGAGCTTGCTGGCTCCAGGAGCCCAGGACAAGCGGGAGTTTATCCCAATACCTTGGTTTTGATCTGGGAAGCCACCTTTCCCCTTGGCCTTGTGTTCAGAAGGACCATCACAGAGCCGCCTGGGTCCATCCCAGTTTCATGGCAGGAAGCTCGGTATGGGACCCCGGTGAGCAGTGTGCAACGCAGGCCTTGCACCCATCAGCATGAAGGGGGGGAGCTTTTGATAATGACACGGAGCCTGTGACCCAAATCACACGGAGCTGGCGAATGATCCCTAAGGAAGCGCATCTGGTGCCATGGCCAGGCTCCCCGCCTGGGCTCACAGCTCCAGCACGCTGCGACCCCTTCTGAGGGACACCCGGGGGCTCAGCACCCCGGCCCAGGACACAGGTCCGGCCCGTTCTGCACCCCGCGGTGAGCTGGGGGGCTCACACCAGGCCGGCACGACCTGCCACCTGCCTCCCACCATCCGCGAACCGCGCTGCCTGCATCGAGACCGTGCAGCGGTGTTCGGGAGAGCGCCCGCCGGGAGCTGTGTGACGCCAGGCGCGTTTGCAACGTGTGCTCCTTTGGCTGGGCGGTGCGTGGCGGCGGCTGTGCTGTGGTGTGAGCGCGGGGGATGCTTTGGACCATCTCCCCCAACGGCGCTTTGCTGAATTCTTCATCTCTGAGATCACGGATCAAGGCAGAGTTTTAAGCGGTGGCCAGATCACTGTTTCGCAGACCTAGAACAAATACACTAAAAGCTTCCCCTGTGTGTGTGCAGATTAAGTCGTTAATGAATATTTTTGCTAAGCATCAGAAATCTGGCTGGCTTCGGAGCTCAGCTCAGCCAAGACGTTGGAGATTTGGCTGAGGAGACTCGACAGCAGCAGCACCGGGGGCCTCGGCCCGCTGCAGGGCTCGCCGGCTGCTCCTGCGGCACCGCTGCGGCCCTGCCAGTGCAGCATGAGGCAGCAGCCAACGACCAGCCCCGCAGGTGCCTGAAAACAGGGGGATTTATATTTTATTCGTGCCCCACTTCTCAGCCAGCAGGTGGGCAGCAGCGGGAGCTCCTGAGCTGCTCCTGGCGTGGGCACAAGGTGAGTGCTTCCAGTGTGGCTGTCTGCGCACTCCCTGCGCAAAAGCCAGTTTAAACTTCTTTACAGGAAGGCAGAAGGCACTTCGTGGGGTTCTGCACTCCACTGGGGACTGCAAACTCGTGGGAAAATGCTTTTACATCCCGTGAGTGAGTGTGCACGTGTGTGTGTGCATGCAGGCAGGGCTGAGACCTGTGCTGCAGGTGCTGAGGAAATGGGTGAGCGCTCCTCACCCCCGCAAGGCAGGCGGGCCCTGCCTCTGGTGGGGAAATCGGGGGTGCTGGGCCCTTCACTAGCACACGTAATGCTGGGAAGAGAAACCTGCTGCACGGCAGTAGATGGAGTTCTGTGTGTCTGCCTGGAAAAAAGGGGGTCTGAAAAAAAGGAAAAAAAAAAAAAAAAAGAACTGAAAACCACCTTGGTATGACAGTAACCTTCCCTGTCTCACATTTTCCAGCATCATGCTCAGGCAGCTTTACAGATGTTAATTAAGACTTGTGCCCTTCCCCAGGGATGCTCTGAGGTATTACAAATAATAGTATTAGCAGGAGCATCGGTACAGACAAATTAATTAGGGGTAATACTTTAAAGACAGGAAGCTGCTGGGTCACGCTGTCAGCTGGGAGATGGGCAGGGTAACGGCTCCACGAGGCGGGGGGCAGTGCCCGCAGGGTCTGGCAGCTTTATCTTAATAGCTCAGGCACGCTTGCAAGGAGGAAAGGCAGGAGAGGGGCCTTCCCCCTGCCCCACGGCTGCAGGTAGCCCACGAATCAGTCCGGCAGCGGCTGCACGTGGAATTGCTTTGGGAGACCAACCGTCTGCGCATCGCACCACTCCCTGTGTCCAAAAAGGGCCAACAATGACAGTGGGGAAAAAATAGCGTCCCGAGGCATGATGCAGTTGGATGTGGGATGTGATCCGGCCCGATTTCCTGTGATTCTGCCGCCCGGGTGCACGGCGCGGGTGCCTGCGTGGCCGGCAGGCGCGGGAACAATGGCCGGAGCGCCCGTCCCGTGCCAGCGAGCGGCCGTATCAGATCCTGCGAGGGAAGAGGAGGCTGGCCAGGTTCCTGCAGCCCCCAGATAGGGCCGCGCATTGTTTGCGCCGTTTATTTCCATGCAGTTTTGGCAGCCAAGGTCCTTGGGATACTTGGGTGAGGCAACTCCTGTTGTTTCAGACATCACTTCCATTTTCCTTCCTCTTCTTCCTTTTAAACAAAGCCGTTATCACTGCCCTCATCTCACTCCTGCAGGGAGGGAGCTGAGCTGCCCGTGGAAGCCTTCCCCTTCCCGGCATGCTCGGCCCCCACATTTGTCACCTGGGAGCCGGTGACAGCCAGGGGCATGCAGCGGCGAGGCCGCCGGGCTGCATGCTTGGAGCACTGCTGAGACTCGTTTGGGAAGGTTGCAGGGAAGAGAATGAATCTAGTGTAGCAAAGTCCTACCTGAGACTCTATGGATGGTCCCTGTGGGCCTGTGGTGGGACAGAGAAGAGCTGTGGGTCTCCAGCACCACTCAGGGAATGCAGTGGTCTGGCCACGGGCACCTGGATGAGAGCACAGAGGAAAGCTAGCAGGAGGGCTGGGGCACCTCTCCAGTGCCTTCAGGATGGAGCAGCAGCATGCCGATGGAGGTATTTGAGAACAGCCTTGGCCAAGGCCCAAGGAGAGAGACTTTCCAGACTCCTAATCCAGCATCAGAAGAGCCTGAGCTAAATACCACTCAGAGAAATGACGCTTTCAGGAATGCGCCCTCGCGCAGGTAATTGGTGTGGGCAGGTTCCCTGCCTGACTGTGCCTCTGCCTGCTCCTGGGAGCCACGATGCCGGCTAGCTGGAGCGGGCAGCAGCACGGTGCAGGCAGAGCCCAGCTGTGCAGTGCCACGGCTGGGCATTGTTTCCCACGGCGCCTGCATTTATCCACGGGTGGGAGTCTGCCTGCCCCCTCCTGCTGCCGTCGTCCAGCCATAGCGCACGCACGGCCGGAGAGCGCAGACCAACCCCTTTTTCCATCTTAAACTCAGATGCTTTCATTCATCTGGAGCTGCTGTTTTGTTCATCACTCCTCTTCCAGCATGTTCCCAGAGTATGCTCAGCCCTTACTAATTAAAGCAAGGGTAAGGAGAGGCAGTGATCTGTGCGCGGAGCAGACATGCAGAAGCATGGATGCTGTGAGTCAGGGAATGCTCCTTGCCAATTCTTCACATATGCTTTTGTACTCACTCATTGTTTGGCTTCTTTATTTTTTTCCCAAAGAGTTAAGCAGATGGATGGGAGCACTCCCTGGATGTACCCACGAGCACGCTGAGCCTTACCAAATCCACGCCGCGCCTCGTGTGAAGGCTCTGACGGGGCTGGGCAAAGCGAGGGGAGCGCAGAGCTGGGAGGGTCCTGCTCTGCCAGCAGCAAGTGTGGGCAGAGAAACGGGAGGAGAGGAACGGCTAGCTGAGAGGCTGGGGGTCTGCAGCTTGTGCAGGGAACCAAAGCTGTGTTACAGCTGGAACAAGTCCTGCTGCTGCAGCAGCTTGTGTCCTGGGAGGGAGTGCAGGGCTTTGCTCAGAAGTGCCCCCAGGTAACACCACCAGTGAGGCAGAGGAAGGTCTTCAGCACCTTCCAGAGCTCCCTGACAGCCTCAGACGTCTCTCCTGGTGCCATCCTTCTGCACGAGCAGCTTTGGGCTCCCCTGACCTCATGGACACTGATCCCTGCCCCAGCGGCGGTGGTGGCTGAACCCCCTCACGCCGGCCAGAGCAGCCTCTGAGCCACAGCCCCCCCCCTCGTGTGAAAGAGGGAAAAAAGATGCACAGCACCTCAAATGCCCAGAAAAATGTCTTGTTTGGGCACCTCACCTACGACAGGCATTGCAGTGCAATGCAAACCCCATGCACGTGGTCCTCCCAGGGGGCAGCTCTGCTGGCACTTAAAACGCACGCGCAGAGGGAAGCACGCAGGCAGATGCAGGAGGCACGGCAGGGAGAAATTAAGACTGAGACTAGCTGTAGCAGAAGAGACACCTCAGGTTGGATCAACGTCTGCTTTAATACAGAATATTCCTGTCCCACAGCCCGTGGTTTCAGGCGGGCAGCAGGTTTTGACAGCGGGTTTGTTCAACGGGGTTTGCCTAAAGCAGCCGGACACAGGCACCACTCCTGGGTTCCACTGGTGGAGAGCTCTGCAAAATGACTTGAATGTCTAGAATAAAGAGCCAAATTTTTCTCCAAATGAGGGATTCATGGTGAAACCAACGGTCCCCTATCACTGCTGTGGCTGCAGAAGCACACGCACCTCATCATGTGCAGCTGGCAGGGCAGAGAACAAACCACCTTCCCACACCTGGTTTCAGAGCAGGATCTGCACATGCATTAGGCACCGGAGGGAGATGCCAGCGTGCAGATATGGCACTGAGCTCAGCCAGGGAGAGGCGGATGCTGCGCTCAGTTGCAAGTGGGCGTGTGAACGCCCGGCAATATACCTAAATAATATTCCGCTGCCGCTGGTTTTCTGCCCATCCCAGTTCTGGTTTCTCTTGGTGACCATGGGAAAAAGCTTCAGGCCACCCAGAATGCAAATGAAGCGCGCAGGGGCAGCTAGAGGGATCTCATCCAAGCTGGAAGATTTTCTGAAGGTGGGTATGAACCGGCTTTCTGTTTTTTTCCAAGCTGCTTGGGAAAAAACATGATCTGGTCCAGGCCCTCGCTCTGCAACTCCAATCAAACTCAGCTGATACGGTCTGAAAATGTTTGGTTTGCTCTCATCTGGGAGGACGCATCCAGCAGCCTCTCTCCCACTGCAGCTTTGTTTTCAGTTCAAATAGCAAGGTGCGATGAGAAAACCCTTTGTTCTGGCGCTGCGGTTCTGGTTCAAGCGGAGCCAGGAAGCGCACAAAATCCCAGGGGAGCGGAGATCTTTCAAAGTTTTCCAACTTAATCCTCAAACCAAAGATCTTTGCAGCGCGTCCAGATGAGCTGTCGGAGCGGCTCCGGACTTGCAGACCTCGTGGGACTCCTCTGCAGCCCTTCCGCAGCCTCACCTGCGAGCTGCGAGCAGTGCCACCGAGGGCCAGGGACGTGGCACGGCTCCACGGCTCCGTGCAGGCCACGCCAGGCTGCTCTCTGTGGTCGTTCAGCCTGTCTAAATACCACAGAAATGCCAGAACATGCATCCGACTGCCACAAATTAATCTGCGCTGGCCAAGCCCAGTCCAGCCTTGTGTGTATGCTGCTCATGCACAGAAGTTACACCAGCTTCGTGCTTTCAAGGGCTGACTGAAACCCCTTTTAGAGTGGCTGCAGGCTGCTGGCCACAGCTACCAAAGCCAGAAATGCCAGGGACCCTTGCCTCTACCCAAGAGACAAACAAGGATTAAAAAAAATACCCTAACCACACAGCTTGCCACAGAGCACATGTGGTATTTATCCATCGGGCCGAACACATTGACACAGCAGGGGGGCAAGACCCAAATTCTCCAGGAATACATTAAATGAGCCACACACAGCCCCGGTCACTTCCTCCCCGACCAGGCCAGCAGCGGCACATGGCTCTAACGAGGGCCAGCAGCGGTGTGGCTCTCCGAGGAACTGCTCTGTGCAGATCCACGTGGCCCAGATGAGACGGCTGGAGACGATCCCTAATGCCCCAGTGTGTCCTGGTTCCACCCCCTCGCACCTCACCTCCCAAGTGATGCCTGCCCCTCACCGAGCAGACCTTCCCGCGGGAGCCAAGCAGCCGAGCCCAGCCTCACAAGGCTGCTGGAAGCTCAGCCCCCTGCTTGGAGGCTAGCACAAGCGTCGTCTTGCCTGCTGCTGCTGCTCATACCCGTCTCTGGCCTTCTCCCATAACCTCCTTGCCTGCGCAGGGAGCACCAGGCTCCCACCTCTGCCAGGGATGCTCTGCTGCTACCTGGCTGCAAATAGTGCACCACAGACCCTGCCAGTGGAAGGTGAACACAACTGCTCCTTAAAGCAGGCCAAAATCCTAAATGGTAACAGCTTAGCTCTCCATGTCCCAGGCTGGGAACGATTAGACTCTTCCTCCTGAGAGGCTGGGTACAACGGGAGCACGACCCTCTGGGTATCACTGGAGCCCCGGGCAGGAGCTGTTTGCCCTGCATGGCTGAGCCTGCCCTGGCCTCGAAGGCACCCTGGCTGCAAGGAGCAGGAGGCAGACGCTGTGAACATCTCCGGGGAGCGCGCACACCCCCATGCACGCTGCCCTGCAACCAGCAGCGCCGAGTCTCTGGGCAAAGCCATGAGAATCTGCAGCTAGATGAGTTTCACAAGGCTAAGAAGACCTTTGGGGAAAGGAAAAGCCTGGGGAAGGCCGTGTGTGGGACTGTGCTCCTCCTGCCCCGGGAGAACGCATGCAGCGGGACCTGGTGAGCCGGCTCCATCTGCAACTCCCCAGTATGAATGAAAAAACAGGAGAAAGAAAATTACAAAGAATGTGGGACGCAGAAACAGAGCTGTTTCTAAACAGGATGCTTTTAAAGCCTTCCAGGAGGCATGTGCTGGTTCTTTAATCCCCATCAGTTCATTTATACCTAGTAACTTTTTACTGCTGCCCTATTACATCAGGCCCTATAGGGACAGAAGATGGTGGTGGGAGAAACTCAGGAAGTTGGAAACGGGAGGGCGAGGGACTGGGCGAGTTATGTGGGTCCTTTCTGTCACTAGAGCTCAGTTTGGGTAAAAAGCTCAGATGTTTGAGTATGTCCCCAAACTTGTTCGGTTCCCCGAGCCAACAGAACTGGCTAGGGCTCTCCTGGCCGCAGGAGCTCGCTGCGGAGCGCGCGTGACTTCTGCTGGTGGCCGGGCCAGAAATACCGACAGACAAGCCAGTCTGGCCGGTGGTGAGAAGAGGACAGAAAAGTTAGAGCTTTCTCAGCTTCCCAGAGGCTTGTCCTGGCCGTGCTTTGCAGATGAGCATCTCCAGAGCCTCCTGTGCTGTCTCTGCTGCCGAGCAGTCCGGCAGCTCCCGGGTCCAAGGGAGCTTTACAGCCTCTGCTCCGCTCCTCTGCTCCAGGAATGCTGCACAACAACCGAGCCGGAGTTTCACTCAGCCAAACCTCTGGCACAACTGAAGAGCAAGGAGGGTTGCAAATGTTATTAATGCTGCACACACTGGGCTTAGGAACAAATTCCTCCGACGAGTACAGATGGAGTAGACTGGCTGCGGTCCTGCTCCCAGCTGGAAGACCTCGGTGGGGTAACGAATGCCTCCACCTTGGACAAAATGCACCAGGAAGACATGAAGGAAGAAAAATCCTTGGTGAAATGCAACTTCTTGTCTTTTATTGGAACAATTGCTGAGATCAGGCCGGGCAGGCTGCGAGCAGAAGTCACTCAGGAGGCTAACTAACAATTATTTTAATCAAAGGTCTTTGGGAAGCAAAACCTAGCGGGGACAGGACCTCTCAGCCCAGTGGAGGGCCAGAGGCAGAGTGCCCCTTTCAGAAGTGGCTTGTTTCACGTTACTGACCATCTGCACAATGCCTATGAATTTCCCTAAGTGCAGCAATGCTCAGACTCTGCCTACCCCACCTCTGCAGCCCCAGGGGAAGATCTGGGGGTGAGGACTGGCCCCATCCCCGAGGGAGGACAGCCAGGGGCGTGCGACCCCCAGGCTGCTGAGAAGGGGGACGGCTGCTGGGCACAGAAACAAATGCGATCTTCCCAACTGGAGTGACACAGGGAAGAGGGAGGAGAGCAGGAGAAGGGTGAGTGAAAGAAAGCAGAGGGACAAGAGAAGGGAAGAGAGATAGGATGAAGTCAGAAAGAGAGGGGAAGACTAAAAGCAGAAAAAAAAATCAGAGGCAGAAGCGAATAGGAAAGAAAACATGGGAAGGGCTGAGCCCCGTGCAGGGCGCAGCTTAGCTCCCAGGGCCGTGCAGTGCTGCGCAGGCCTCTCCTTCCCCTCGCAGGGGAGCAGGAATGCCTTTTCCCACTAGCACCATTTTGTTGCTCTGTTTTTTCCTCGCCGGCTTTGTTCTTTCTCCTCACAAGCCGTGGCCGAGGGTGAGCGTTAATTCCTTCCAGGTGCCTGTGTCTCGCCATCCTGCCGCTCCCCCTCTCCTGGCCACCGCTGCCGCCAGGAGGGCTCAGCTCCACCTCTGCTCACCTCCCCAGGGGCTTTCCATGAAATCGAAGAGATTTGGGTTCAGAGGGAGCACCCTTCCCACCCGCACCGGGGGAATGCGGCCGTGGGGCAGCGGACTCGGGGGGAGCTCGGTAGGGCCACGGGGGAGCACGTCCAACATCTAACACGCCACATCTGCAAAAGGAGAGATCTTGGGAGCTCAGCCATCAGCTCCCTGCTCTGGGCAAACAGGCTCCCTCGGGAGCTTTTCAGTCTTTGGACAGAGCTCAGAAGAAGCGGAGAAGCAATGTCAGGCCAGGAAATAACATCAATTTTGGTTAAATGCATCTCAGTAAGACTTTTAGAGGGGGAAGAACGGTTGTTCAGGTTGTGGGCAGCAGTTCAGGACACTCACAAACAAGTTCACATGACTCTAATAAAAAGAAACCCAGGTCAAATCACAATAGGTGGTCCACATTATAAACCTGTGGACCCAGCAGGATCGGTCCATAGGTGGGTGACCCCCAGGCCCCTTTTCCATCACCCCCAAAGCCGCCAACGTGAAGGACTGGCTGGAGAAGACTTCCCGGAGCCCAGCAGAGCCTCCTACCACCAACATATCTGAACAGTTGGAAAGGAAGCACAATAAAAAGACCACTTAAACAACTCATCGGCTAACCAGCTGAGAGAGGCAGGCAAGAGGTCTGCCAGCGAGTTGGGGTCTTAGCGTGTTTGCAATTCATCAGCCTCCTGCTCAGCCCCTAGCAAGCTGCAGGGCCGCGATTCAGAGGTGAAATACCTGCATCTGCTCCCGTCATGTCTGCTGCTTAGCACAAACATTTGTGCTTCTCGGCATATAAAATAAATAGGCCCATGTCCCAGGGAAGCCTGTCAGTGCCGCAGCAGATACGATTTATGAGGTGTGAGCACGACGCCCAGTGCACGAGCCCAGGACTGGGGGAGAGGGAGCAGAGCTTCCTTGCAAAGCAGACGACTCCTTGGCCCCTTCCTTAACTCACCTCTGCTGCCCACAGACCCAGGGAATGCACCCCCAGCCCCAGCACAGCTCTGCACCTTCCCCAGCATCCTGGAACCCCTCCCGGTCCCTTACCGGGCATGGTGAGTGGGCTGGAGCCCATTTATTAATTAACTTTACATCCACAACTGCAGCACTTTATGCAATGGCGTTGCATGAAGCCAGAAAATCCCACCTGTAGAGGGGAAGTCCTTGGCTCCAAATGAACTGTATTTAATGGAGGCATCCCGTCAGCGTGGAGCAAAGAGAAACCAACCCCAAATGCCAAGGGTGGCAGGACAGAGTGGGCCCAGCCTTGTGCACAGCTCAGCCATGGGTTAGGTGGGACCAGAGATGCCGACAGAGCCCGGTTAATCCCCATGCCAAGGGCGATGCGAGGCAGAGGCTCCCCCTCCCGCTCCTCTGCCCAGAGCCACTCCTCCGGTCGCTGCCTCTGGGTTCCCAGGGCTTCAAAAGGAGAGTTAAAGATAAGGGACAAGAAGGAGAAACACACAGGGACAGTCCTGAGGAAATAAGGTTACTGGGACCAGCAAGAGAGACTTCCTTTATAAGCCTGTTTTCCATTTCCTCTCCCTCCTCTGAAATTATCTCTGAGATTTTTTTTCCCCTCTGCACTGCCCAATATTTAATTGAAAACGCAGATCTGTAGCCCAGAGAGGTGTTATTTTCGGCATGAGAAATAGAGATATCTGCTAGCAGCTGTCAATCCCAGTGACCTTAGCTTCTGTGCAGACTGCATGGGCCATTTTTTCCCCGTTTCTTCCTTTTTTTTTTTTTTTCCACTTCCCTTTTTCCTGCAGCTGAGTTACTGTTTCATCGCACTCCGCTGGGACTCCGACAGGAGCCGAGCTCCTCGCAGATGACACAGAATAATTGAGATGTCCTTCTGCTGACCTTCAGTCCCTGCCAGCGCTCGCTTCCCTTCTGGTGACGGGGCGAGTGACAGCTGAGTGGCACACACATGCGCAGCACCGCCGCGGGCACACGCACACACAGGCAGCTCCTTTCCTATGCGGGGAAAAGGCAAAAAGGGGAAAAAAAAAACAACCCTGCATGCAGAGGTGTGCTGCCGTGCAGCCGGCAGCCTGAGCAAAGCCCACCAGCCCCGGTGGGGGACATGCAGAGCCCCCCGGGCAGCTCCCAAAAAACCTCTCCGAGGAAAGGAAGGAAAGAAGGAAACGAGGTTTGCGAGGCGGCCTGGTGTCAGTGCCGTACCGAGCAAAGCTGGAGCGCTGATTTCTTCTGAGGCCGCTGTGTTTGCAGGGGAGTCCTGCAGGAGCCTGGCATCCCCGTAAGCACAAGGCTGACATTTTCCTCATTTCCACTGGGGCTGCAGGAAACGAGCTGGCAGCGCAGGCAATAACCTTTCTGCGTGCACCAGCCCCATCAGCGGTCACGGAGCGGGCGCTTTGCTGGGAGGAAGGAGGAAGAGAAAGACGAGCTGCTTTGGGTTATGGAAACACCGAGAAGAGGCGCCGATGTGAGCAAAGAGGTTGTTGGCTGTTGCTGTCGCTGCACCTAGAGATAAGCCACGAGTGGGGACAGCGCTTCAGAACAAACGCAATGAGGGACAGAGGCTGCACCAGGAACTGTGTGGTGTGAATAAACCCAGGGGCTCGCGGGGGCTGCGGGGCCGAGCCCGGGGGTGCAGGGAGCGCTCGCCCCGCTCGGCTGCAGCAACAGGCTCAGGTTTAGGCAGATTTATCAGTGTCCATTCAAAACAAAAACAAATTCATCTCAGAGAGCAGTATGACGAAAGGTTTTGACTTTTCCATTTTTTTTTTCCCTGTAATTTTTTTTCCAGCCTACTCTATTCATCCAATTTGGCACTAATTCACCAATAGATTTGATTGTCCCCAAAGCAGTCTTTCTGGTAAATAAACTATTGTCCACCTCTTTCTCCCCAGCACTAACTATGCCAACTTCCATTGTGCTGACAATTGATTCCAGGTGGTTTCATTCTTTTTTTTATTTTTTTATTTTTTTCAGAGCATATGAAAATGTCTCTACAAGATTAATCTTGGTGGCTGGGGCGAAGAAACCACCTCTCAGAAACACGCTGGACAGCCTGAGCCAAGCACGCTCCCAGGCGTGTCGAAGAGCAGGACAGATATATGGGAACCTTCCTAAATTCATTAACTCCAAAACAAACTGCGAGAGATTGACAAGTACTGCTTGCAACTGGTGAAACTGTACCCTTTAAACGGGATACCGCAGCACAAAGGAAAGACGTGTCCAAAAAAAACACACTGCCTAATCCTGCGGCTGGGGAGAGGGTGCAGAAATCCACAGCAGGGCTTCCGTGAGCAGGGAGCAGGCACAGTGCATTTTAAGAGCAGTATCACTTAATAACTTCCTAATTGTAAATGCAGGTGCTGTACCTGCTCTGAGCTGAAAAACCTGAGGCAGGAGAAACACTCTGGCCACTCAAGTTAATGACTCGGGCTCTAAACTAGCAACTTTTAATTCCATTTGTGCGCTGGAGACGGTCCTGAGATATTTCAAAGAATATTTGTAATGGTTTAGAGGCATTACAATGTGGCGCAAGCTAAAATGGGAAAAGTCTTAATTTCAGTTAGGGACCTTAAAAACACAATAAAAAGCTTAGGTGAGACTTGTATGCAGGGTGGGAAACACGCTGCCCATAAAAAAGGCAGAAACGGAATCAACAGAGGTTAGATGTAACGGCTATAACTGCGCAAAGATGGTTTAATTGTCAATTCAGAGGGAAATGTCAACTCCGCAGTGGAAATATCCACAGAAATTTATAGCAAGGAACTATTTGGCTCAATCTATGGTCAATGATTGAGATAATTGCTGCAAAATGATATTGTCTGGCATTGAAAAAAAGAGACATAAGAGACAGCTGAGCTGCTAGAAACACTGTTTTCCAACCTGTGGTTGTTAAATAACAAGGAGAGTAAAGAGAGTTGGACCCTGACGGGGGATCATCTTGTCCACTTTAGGGAGATATTATCCAGGCAAACGGCTTTCCTAAAAGAGGAAGATTTTTTCCTGCAGCGTCGGAGCGAGAGCTTCTTCACTGAACCCCGAGTCCCCAGCCCTGCTGCCCACAGCTCAGGCATGGGGCTGGGGCTGGGACTCAGCTCCTGCTCCCACTGTGCGGCATCGTGCCCCAGCGCTGCATCCAAACACCGTCACAGGGACCAACCTTTGCTAAAACCTTGCTAAAATACTTCCAAAGGAGGGAAAGACATCTCTCTGAATGCTATCCCCAAGAAGAAGGGCCCCTCTTGCCAGTGCCACCCTGGGTATCCTCCCTTTGCAGGTCCCAGCACCTGCTCTTGGCTCCTTGCACCCTGCCTGACTATTCCCCAGAGCATCCCTCTGGGGGCAGAGTGCTCAGGCACCAGCTCCACGCATCCACAGCCCCCAGAGACGCTCCCGGGGAGGGAGAGAGGACACAGCTGCCCAACAGAGCAGTGCATGGAGAGCCCTAACGCCCTGCTGCTGTCCCCAGCCGGCCTGTCCCTGCAGCAGGGCATGGCAGTTTCCCTGGCAGGACAATTTTCTGGAATTACTCTGGCTCCTGAGCAGCCAGGGCATGACCCAGGGGAGCTGCTGTAAGTGGAGCGCTGCCCTAAGGAGCACCCCGTGCCTGCAGGATGCCGGCTGGGGGGAACCAGGAGTGCCCCCCGCCCCCCCGTGCTGAGCCTTTATCAGCACTTAATTAAAACTTGACAAGAAGATTAACACACAGAGGGCAGTTTTAATTAACTTAATATTGCATTCAATTTTCCAATTCGTTGCAGCGGACCAGGCACCTGCAGATCCCGCTACAACCCCCAACACACGGGGGGGCAGGGGAAGGGGCAGCGTGAGGAGGTGCCGCCACTGCAGCAGGAGCCCACCGAGACCCCCCCCCCCCCCCCGCCACCCTGCCCTAACGCAGCCGCCTCTGCTCCCCCCGGGCTCTCTGTAAGTGTTTTCGGATGTTAATAGGCACTGTCCCCTGCTGGGCCCATTCATGCCGACCCGGAGCTGTTTGCTTTCCAAAATGCATGTATTTGTTTGATTTCTATTTATTTATTTTGAGCTATGTTCCTGCGGATTCATGAACACGAGGTGAGCTCTGCTGTTTGCTCTGGAAGCTGGGAAGAACAGCTCTGGTCACCACGGGCTCGGTCCGATGGGCTCGGCGATGCCACCACACACCGTGGCCGGTCCCCTCCTGGCCTTCGGCTCCGGGACCTCTTGAAGACGTGGCCAAAGGGCTCCAGCTCCCATTGCAGTCAGGAGCAGCTGGGAGCAGAGCTGGCCGCATTGCACCAGGGACCATGCTGAACCTTCAACTAGTTCTCTGCCAGAAATAGTTTGCTGTTCAAAAAAAGAACCCTTGTTATTGTTAACTTTCTCCTTCCATTGTTTTTTCAGTGTCACCTCATGCCTCTCCCCCCGCTGGCTTCCTGCAGCCTTGGGAGGAACAAAGTGCTGACAGAGTATTTTTTCCTCCAGAGATTTACAGCCCGTGCACCGAGGATGGCCGAGGGATGAGGGTGCTCTCCTCCGGGCCTGTGCTCAGCCCCAGACACTTCGCATTGTTGTACCAGCCTGGGCAGGTCCGCTCGCTTCAGAGCTGCTGCTTTTCCTTTCATTGCTTCAGAGCACGTGCATTATTAGATTAGGGCAAGGTACTTCAGATCCCATGGGGATAACCTCTCAGCCATGCTCTGGGGATGTGCAGCCGACAAGGGAACACATCCAGCACTCCAAAGGCAGGTGTCGGCATTGTTCTTTTGTGGCTCGTGTGCTTTTGTATTTTGGCTGCCACGATCCAGTTTTCGGTGTAGGGTTTCATTTGGGGTTGATCTGGGAGGAAGGGAAGATTTCCTCCCAGCACCCTTCTAAAGCAGGAGTTTCTTGCTCTTCTTTTGAATCAGATCACACCCAAAGCCAGGCGGTAGCTATGAGACACACGGGAAACAACAGATCAATGTCATCAAATGTCCCCATCGGTCCTATGCTGAAGTAGAAAAGAAGTGGCAACGCCTGCTGCAGTGAGCCCATGAGGTCTGGGAGATGCCCAGCCAGCCAGGTACTTGAAAGCATCCACCTGAGGAAGGCACATCGCCTGAGAAATAATGCCCACACGCTTCCCAGCGGGGTCTCCGCTTGCAGGGGTCTCCAATGCAAACTGAGCCCATAAACTCGGCCAAGGTGCTCATGGCCTGACGCTGTGCACACTCCCTGCACAAGGGTGACTGCAATTAAGCCCACGCTATCCAGCAAACATTTCAGGATAACAAATGCTTGGGCAGAAACCAGCCATGGGTGTGTGAGTGCTTTGCAAACAAGAACTACGCTATTCGCAAACTGAGATTGCAGCAAGCAGTATTCAGCTAGGTCTAACCCCAAAATCACATCTCGTGGCTTTGACACAGGCAGGTAGCTTTCTTCCTGAGCAGAAGCCAAACTGGCTGTGCAATAAGAGCAGTGAGCTCTGCTCACCAGGCTGCGTGCAAGGTCTGCAGTCCCCACCTGAGCGCTGAGCCCGGGAACTTCTCAGCAAAGCCTTACGGACCACATACCACTGAGCTCGCTGAGATCTAGGCAGCAGTAAGAGTGGGAAATCATTTCTAACAAGCCCTTAGGCCCTTGTATAACCATGCTTTCAGTTGTTCGATACAACTGTGCCGACACGGTCGCAGGAAAGCAAGGAGCCCTCCCCAGCTGCTCTGAGCAGAGCAGGGGCTGGCCCTCCCCAGCAGCGCTGCCTCCACCGGGCTGTCACGGTCTCTGTGCTGCCAGTGGGTCCCCCAGAGCACGTCCAGCCCAGCTCTTATGAGCAAACCCTCTCTCCAGGTCCATCTGGGGGCCCTCTGGTTTGTGCTGGGGTGCCGTGGGGTGCTTCCAGTGCTTCGCTGTCCAGCTGCTGCTGCAGCCAGGCTCCAGCTCTGCTCCACCATCTCCCACATGAGCAGGTCCTTCCAACGAGCTGCTGCACGGGCAGCTACCTGTGCACCCTGGGCTTGTCAGGGAAATGTCCCCGGGACCTGGGACACGATCAGTTCCTTTCCCAGATCCTGCATTTGATGCTTCCTGGCAGGAGGCTGCCCCTTGTCCTTCCACTTCCCAGGAAAGCATCTTTCGGCACCTCCCTGTCCCCATCCTTTCCCACGAGGAACACAAGGACCGGCCCTGATAGAGGACCAGGAGGCCACGGGAGATGGGACAGGCATTTAAAATGCTTAATGGACAGAAAGGGGCCATCCTACGTGGGGGGCACAACCTCTTGCAGTGTTTCAGAGGGCAATAGAGAGGCAGGCCCTCCTCCCCCACCTTGTACCAATATGGTGTAGGGTTTAAAGGAGGCTCCCCATAGCGAGGAGCTTCAAAGCCTCGCAGCCCCTCCCACCGAGTGTCCTCCTGCTTCGGTTCCACCCTCCACATTTCAGTGCCTTTCATCCTTCGTCTTCCTCGTCCTCCTCGTTATTAGGTTCCCTTCCCCCTCTCCCGCCCACTCCCACCCTTTCTGGAGGCTGCCTTTGGTCAGGAGCCCAATGGGAACCAGCTGTCAGCCGTGGCTGGGATATCCTGGGGAAAACAGCTTGAGAATGCCTCTCCCTGCTCCCTGCTCCATGGCGAAGGGAGAGAAAAGTGCTGCTGCGAAATGGGCCTGCAGATGGAAAAGGCATCCCGAGGGCCACCCTCCTGCTGACCCGCGTGGGTCCGCTCGCTGGCGTGGTACCAGGAGGTCCTGGGTCGCGGCTCCCTCCGGCCCCACGAACCCATCCTGTTTGTCCTCTTCCTGCCAGGGAAGGACACCCACAAGGGCCCAGGGCCGCTGGGCTGCAGCATTTTGCATTAATCCTCCCTTGTCGACTTCTGGAGCGCACCTCACTCCAGCATTGTTCTTCAAAGATGTTCCTGCCCTGCCCGGCCTGGGGGTTGTTGTTGTTTAAACAGCAGCAGCAGCCACACAAGCTGCTAGCTGTCCTGCCTTTACAGGGTGGTCTGTAATTGCTTCCTGTCCTCTCCAGCAACTGGCTTCATTTGTTTGAATTTCTGCCTAATCTCTGAGCTGGGGGAGGTTGGAATGAGAGATGCTTACCCTGGACTCTTGGGTGTTTCCCTGCACTGGGCCAAGCTTAGCCAGTCTGGGAGATCCAGCCTGGTACCTTCGCAGTCCCTCCGTCAGGAAAATAAAAAATAAAACAGCGACAACTGAGCTTAAAATAACCCAGCCAAGCAGAACGCCAGCCTCCGTGTAGCCGGGGTCCTTGGTTAAGAGGTGCTGCAGGACCGGGGCTTTCTGTGGTCCTTGGATGCAGCAACTGGAGCCCAGGTGTGCCGGCAGGAGAGGACTGGAAAAAGGAACGGGGGGATGGGGAGAAATGAAATGTTATTTCTCAGACTTCAGAGCCTCGCTGTTCTTGGTCGTGTTATGGTACGGGCTGTGCTTGGGGTGGATTTTATCCAAGCCGGCTTGCACACATCCCGCTGATTTCCCAGCGTGCTGGTTTCGTGTCTCCGCGCTGGCCTCTGAGCTCCCATTATGCTGAAGCAGGAAAAGGGGATGCCGGGGGCCAGCCACGAGCAGGGCTGAGCAGCTCAACAGGCTTCAGACAAAACACTGGAAGTTTCTTTTTTTCCGCCTCTCTGAAGAACGAACTTTGGCTCTGTTGAAACAAAAAGTGCTGTGGGTAATGTCCACTTCCAGCAGCGTTTTCCAGGTTGATAAACTAAAACCTTTAAAGAAAAATGCCCCAGATAATGTTTCCAGAGGTAGGAAACATTTGGAACAGGAGGCTACATGGGCTTTCTTCTAGGGGTCTGGTAAGTGACTAAGAAGGGAAACGAGGGAACAGGGACAAAAAGAGCAAATCCCACCACTTTTCTTCCATCCAAGTGACCAGCAAGGCTTCCCCGTCTGCTCCTCTTCCCCCCCTGCTCCCAGTTACATCGCTGTTTCATGGCAGAAGCACAGGAGAGGTCCCTCCCATACAGTGTCCATGGCTAACGGGGGATTTTTCCCTTTGGAGAGATTAGAAGAACATGAAGTCAGGTGTGTGTCAGATCTGGGGTGCTCAGAGCCAGGACTTCGGGCACAGCCGAGCTGGGCTGGAAGAGGATGCTGCGGGTGCGTGTGCAGGTGACCTGGGTGACAGTGGAGGAGGGGTTGGGTGTGCAGCGGGGGGTTAAGCCACCGCTGTGCCTGTAAGCAGGGATGTGCACGGCTCCTTCCCATGCACGTTGCTCTCACACTGTGCTGGCAGCTCCTGCAGGATGGCCCGGAGCCTTTCCACAAACCTGCCTGCACGGAGGGATTATCATCGAGTCCAGTGTTGGCAGGAGTGAATGGAAACGTGGGTTCCTTTACTGCCCCTCTGCATTCAGCAGCCACCAAGGCAGGGGGATGACAGCGCTGTGCAGTGGGCTGGGCTGCCTCCTTTTTATGCTGCCTGTAGGGGGTCACCAGCCGTACCGTGGGGCTCCCGGGACAGCAAGCCTGGAGTTAAAGCAGTCACAAAAACAAAGACAGAACCAGCCCATTCCCGCCCCTCACCCCTCGAAATATTTTCCTGAATGGCTTTGCAAGCTGTTCCCGGTCCAGATGCATCTCACACACATTTCACATCGATGTGCTGCCTGCTCACAGCGAGCACTACATTGCATGGCGCATATTGAAAATATATCGGCCTACTGTCTAATTTAAACTGCACGGATATTACGTGTTAGGCCATATTTTATATGTGCCTGCATATATTTTAAATTAATGTATGGACAATAGGATATATGATGGCTTTTTAATGCCCCCTGTTGCACGCAGGCCCCGTGGCAGATGCGGTTCCAAACGCTTCCAACACAGCCCGCAGGCTCTGCCTGCCCTGGCGCGGTGCGGACGGCTTTTCCCCTGCAGGAGAGGGGAACGGAGAGGGGCTGGCCTGGCTGGGCCTCCCTTTGGGGACAGGATCAGGCCGTCCAGGCACACGGCTTTATGCGGGACAATGTGCAGTGCTCTCGCCCTTGCAGCCTCCAGCACACCCTCAGTCCCTCTCTGCTCCACAGCCCTCCAGGTGCTTTTCCCAGTCCTGCCCTCCCCATGCCTCCGGCAGCTTCAGCACCCTCCTCCAGAGCTCCGGGAGCCTGACCGTGGGACACATTGACTAGCAAGGTGATGCAGGCTTTACAGAGGGCCTTCCAAATCAGGCACAGCTTCGTAATGGAGCAGGAGCACCTGCCTGGGTGTCCTCACCGTGAGAGCTCACGTTTGGGCTGGGGTCCCCAGCTCCTGCCTGCATTCCCTTCTGCTCAGTCTTCTGGCTTTGGCACAAGGTATCACCAGGATCCATTCCCCCTCCTAATACCCACTCCCCCTCTGCTTGCTTGATTAAATGCAGCTCCTAATAGAGCCCTAGTCTCCTTCTGGCAGTCTGCTGCTTCCCTCACAGCAGACTGCCAGGAGCTATCCGTTCTCAGAGAGACAGGCTCAGTGCTGGGGGGTGAAAACCGAGGAGCAGCTGAGGTGGGAAGAGACATCTCCAGTGCCGGAGTGCAGCCGGACCACAGGAGACAATGGGAACTGACCATGACAGCTCCCGTTGTCCTTGCACCGATCACACAGGTGTGACCTTGCTGTTCACATCTAAGACGGAGATTTCCAGTTCCCAGGTGGAGCCCGGTGGCCAGTGCCAGACCTCTCGCTCACAGAGACCTCTCCCCCGTTGCGGCACCCTGGCCACGATGAAAACAAGCTGTGAACAATGAGCCTCAGGGACAAAGGAAGGGGAGGCTGCAGCCCTGGCTGCAGGGAGCAGGAAATAGCGTTCCCAGCTAGCAGGCAAAACCATGTTGCTTTGCTTTCAGCCATGGCTGTTTGGCTGCCAGTAATGGATCCGCTAGCTAACAGCAGGTTTTAAAGAGTTATCCCAAAGGGCTGCAGCCTTGCCAAGGCTTTGACGTTGGTGGTCAAGATACTAAAGTGGACTTTCTGAACCAACAAAGAGACATGATCTGATTGGTACCAGAAAGAGATGGGGGAGAGGAAAACATACATGGTTCTGATTACCTGGCTTCAAAACCATGGTAATAAACCCGAATTTGGGAAGCAATTAGAAAGGAAGAAGAAGAGCAAGAAGAAAAAGGGGAATGAGAGAGTCGCCTGGCGGTCTCAAGGCAGCCTTTCAAGGATCAGCATTTGGATAAAAGCCAACATATCAGCTCTAATCTTTGGCTTTTTGTTGGACTTAACAAGGACTTTAAAATGAATCCAGTCGCAACTGACAGGCCCCATATGGATCCTGGTTTGAAACCTCCTCCTCAGCACCAAATCAAATAGTCTGGGACTACAGAAAGCCAGCGAGGAGACTTTAAAGGGGAGAGAGACAAAGACAGAAGCACACTAGACACACACATACATGTGTGGGCGCACACTCGTGCACACAGACCGTGCACGAAGACATTAGGCTCAGTACCAGCGCAGCAAGAGCAGACAAGTGGCTTTGTGGCTCCACAGAGGGGCTGTCTGTGACCATGACAATGCCACGATATTTCCCTTGATGCCACTCAGCTGAGTCGTTTCCCAGACTTTCTGTGAGTTCATTCGCATATGCATCTGTAGATTGCCTTCGTATAATGCCTTTTATTTCAAACTTTGATAAAAATGCATGGATATTTTCCTTCATGTCTCAACATTATTTTTTTTAATTCTTCTCTCATCTCTCTCTGAAGCTGGCGCATCTCTCATCTCCCTAAGCTACACCACAATGCGAGAACAAAGGCATCTGACCTGTATCCATGGCAACCCTCAAATTCTACACCTTTGCCTTTTGTACAAAGTACCCCCTCCCTTCGTCTATACACACACACGCATATGTACACACTCACTGTATCTCTGTCTATATGTACACGCGTGCATACGCACAAACGTGTGTATATATCATATGGACACACATATTTAAAAGATGTTATTCCAGATTCTTGCAAGAGTTTCTGTATTCGCCTGGTATGCCACCTGAACTCGTATTTATTCCGTGTTGGGTTTTGCCTTCCAGGTGATGGCAGGGTTAACTTAAAATCCACTGATGGCCACAAGGTAGCACTTGGTTCAAGGAAGAAAAGCGAGTGTTGAGAGTGGAGCAAAGCAGGAGTGTAATAACGCGTTATTGAATAACACTTGGCATGCCAGGGCTAGAACAGCTGGCCTCCGCCTTTTCGTAGCCATTGCTGGTGATTCAAAGGGACATTCACCTATTCAGTCCATCAGTCAACTCCAGGTGAACGGCATCCTATTCCTACAGTGAAAAATTTAACAAAAAAATAAAAATAAAAAATCCATTTGGTAGTTCAACAGGGACGTGCCAAGCGGAAGCACTGCTGGGTCACATTTTTAGCACCCCTCTCTTGCTGTCATTAGACCCGGACCAACTCCTGACTGCCTGCAGCCAGCTCCTCTGCTGGCAGAGGGTTTGCCCCCCAGCCAGCTACAAGACCCTTCTCTGAAGCACGGTCTCTGCCTTTTTGCTCTCTTTGCTTTGGAAGGATTTCAGTGTTTTGCAGCAGAAGCCAGCCACCAACGTGTGGAGGATGGCACGTGAGAGCAGGGGATGCGGCACCCAGCAGAGCACAGGCAGGGCAGGCAGCCAGGAGCCACGGCACGAGGGAAGGTCCCTGCAGAAGGCAGCTCCTCTGGCCTCAGCGAGCTTTAAACCCGGCACTTCACTGATCAGCTGATGGGCAGCATCTTGCCTTCTTCCCAGACTGGTTCTCAAGAGCTTGTTAATTGGGAAAAGGCTGGCACCACCTGCATGTCATACCCACAAGGCTGCCAATCTCCGAGCTCTTGGGAGATACCAAAACTGCACACAATAACAATTGTTGGTTTTGCGCTGGCTCTGCAGAGGCAAGGAGTTTTATTCCGAGAGGGAACATTCAGATCTGCCACAGCTGCACCACACAGTCCTCTCAGTCCCCAACAATGCCTCCTGCCCCGAGGGTGAAAGCAGTGGGTGTTTTAACCCGCTTCTCCCAGGATGGACTGTCACCACTGAGCTCTGGGGTAAATGGAGGCTCTTCTGAAAAGGAGGAGCTCAGCTCTGCTGAAGGACAGCCCAGGAGACCTCCCTGTGATCGCGTTGTGTCACGGTAACAGCCATGTCCCTGGGCAGAGAGGGCATGGTCAACCCTTTCTCCTCCCTCCCTTTTAAACGTTTCCAGTTGTCAGTTTTGCAATAAAAAAACAGCTGAATTGTGGTTATAGACAATGAATGATGCAACAGAATACCTCATGCAGACATAGAAGATTTGCTGCTTATTTCTCTTCAGCAGGAGGGCCGTATGCATGGGAGCGGGTCCAAAACTATTGACGTCAACAGAAAGACTCCCATTGACTTCAATGGGCTTTCACTGGGACCATTATTCCCTGTGAGAAGCCACTCACTGTGAAACCAAGGGAGGATCTAAATTTGTGAGGAATAAAGCAAAATGTAGCCGTGGTCCTCTGCGGTACCAAGGCCCGGCCCGTGGTGGCCGCACTTCCCAGCAGCCATCGTCAGCCATCAGCAAAGAAATTCGCCATGCTGAAGTTCACCCAGGAAGAGGACTGAAGTTGTGCTCTTTCATCTAAGCAGGAGCAAAAATGTCTGAGATATATAGCGGCACAGTCAAGTGCAGGGCCTTTACTGAGTCCCAGGTGGGGACTTTGCCAGCCAAACCCCAGGGACTGTGCTTTCATTTGGCATGATCCCTCCTCACTCTGCAGAGCAGGTCCAACAGCAGGTACTCCCTCGTGGACTCTAATGTCTCAGGCCTTAGACAACTTCTCCCTCCCTGGCCAAACACAAACGGGAAACCAAGCAGCTCTGTGTGAGTCCAGCCTGAAATAGTGCATGGAAATTGTTGCAAACTGCTTTGTGCCCCCGGCTCTCCTCTGAGCTACCAGCTCCAGGGTGCTGGCTCTAGACACCACTGAACTTTGCTTCAAGACTGTATATCAAACCGTGCTTGAGGTATTTGGGCCTGTAGTTCAAATTCTTTGGCCCCCTGAAATAAAGCCTACAAGCTGTTTGACACATGGGGATGAAAGGGGAAGCAGAGATGAGAATGCTAAATAAAAGGACCAGCGCACACCAGTTCCTCTCCTCAGCTGGGAAGATTTGGACACGCAAGCAGAAAAGAGAAGCTGTCTTCTCTCTGCCCTCTGCTCCATGACCCAGCCTCCCCCACCCCTCCAGCCTCCTCCTCCGTGGGGAAGAGGTCCAGAGCGAGAAGCATTCCAAACACCCCGCTGGTACCATGTTTATACAGCGTGTCCTCCTCACCGAGCTGCTCAGAAACAGCCCTGGAAAACATAAAAAATAAAAAAATAAAGAAAGGGAAAAACAGAGAGAGGGGAGAAATGAACAGCTTGGGCTTTTTGGCCAGAAAACAACATTTTTTGTTTGTTTTTCTAGCAAAAAGAAACTCTGCCAGAGATTCCCGAGTTTTCAGATTTGAAGGTGTATCTTGAACTGGAGACAGGGAAATAAGTGGATATTTGGTTTATTCCCTTTTCCTAAGTTAAATAAGAACCATCAAGGACTGATGTTCTTGGCGGGAATCATCCGTTCTTTATCACCCCTCTGGGCGAGGGAAGGAGCAGGGTCCACACGCTTCGTTTTTAGTTCCAAAATCAAGGAGAAAACAATAGAGACGTTAATTTACAGACCTTGCAGTTCTGGTGCAGGGACTGCGTTCTGGCTCCCTTTGGCTGTTGTTTTCATTCGAAATCATGGTCCCCAGAGGACGCTGCAAGAAGCTGCTCCACACTGATGCAAAGGAATCTCTGAATGCAGCAATAGCCACAGCAAGGGCTGTCTCCTCAGACACTTCAACAAACTGCAATAGCACATGGTTTGCTGTAGTCCCTTTTGGGTGTGAAATAGCCATGTCTTTCCAGGAAGCACAAGAAACGAGTGCTATGCCAGCAAAACCATGGACAACATCCACATCTCCTGGAGTTAACCATTTTTAGGGACTCAGAAGGACTCTTCCTTAATGAAAATATCTTGGAACGCCATTAGTTCCTTTATCAGTCTCTTATGAGACCCTCCTTTTAGGACCCATGAACACTCCAGACATAATAGATGTAGGTGCCACTTGTTGCTGTAGACGAGTCTAGAGCTTATGAGCAACAGCCTATGCCAAATTCCCACACCACGCTGCCAGAAATACTTTGTGTCTCACTGATGTGAAATGTTTCTCCGTATTGTTTCCTCCTAACATCTCCATTTTGTGTTGCCAAATGCAGGAAGGAACATAATATAGGGACCCACATTTCCATCTCCGAGGTTGAGAGAGGGCCACTCTCCAGGAAACATTGCTCGGCTTTAACCACAGACAGTATGAAGACGATAAACACAGCAAGAATGCACTCAAGCGCTCCTGGGACCGACTTCTGAAATACCCCAGTGTCTGAGAAGGGACACTGCCTCTCATAACCCTGACTCAGCTGTGGGTGGTGCGGTACCAGAGAGCTCCCCAGCCCAAAAACTGGTGTCGTGTGTCTGTTCCTCCCGCGCCTTTCCCAGGCAGTAGACCATGGAGATGTTCCACTGATTTGCCCTGGTATCTTCTATTCACTGCTATATTTATATCTCAGCTCTCAGTCATGCATGAAAAGGGTTAATTAAGTGCACAGCATGGAAATGCATGACACCGAGGGAGTACCTCGTTCTGGTTCTTCTTTGAGGTACAGAAACAACTCACATGATGAACCACACTGGAAGTACAGGTCAGGGCTCCGCTTTCCCCTGAAGATACGTGGGTGTGAATCGGAGTGCCAATACGAATTATGTTGTTAAGCAAAGGGCTGGTAGTGCCAGACGGAGACAGCCAGAGTGGGAAGATGTTAGGTAAGCTTCCTCCATCTGTCCCTCCTAACGCTTCTCGGTCCCCGGCCTCACCACAGCCTTCCCACTTCTCATCCTCAACATCCACAGACTTCTGCTCACCTTTCTCTGGGCCAGAGCAGCCCCTTCCCATGGCCTTGGCCATGCAGTGGCTTTGCTGTGTCCCTGCCAAATGTTCTTTGCTGTCTCCTGTGATCCCTCAGCCCCTGCCCTGTCTGCCCATGAAAGCAGTGCCATGGGGCTTTTAGCAGAGCAGCGTGAAACGCCGGCACTAAAAGCAAAAGCACTCATCCCTTGCTGCTTTCTGCTTTGCTGGCTTTCTGAGAAAAGTGCTGCTCCTACCAGTGCTTCCCACATTTCCACCCCGCTTCACACGGAATTGTTCCCACTGATGGCATGTTAAGGTGCCCCTTTCAGGGAAGTTCTGGATCCATCGGTGGCAGACCCAGGATATCTGTTGCTCCCTGGCTGGAGGGATGAACTACTTTGTCTCTGGGCTTAAGAGGCACTTTTTTGCCTTGCTTCCTCTTTGCAGAGAAAGGACAATCTTATCTGCCCTGTCTTACCCACACAAAACACATCTGTGTAGCTTTTCTTAAGTTTATACAAGCAAAACAGCTTGGAAACAGATTATGATTTTTATTCACTCGCAGTATTCCCCTTTGTATCCTCATCTCTGGCATTACACTACAGCAAGACTTAATTGGCCTCTTAGTTTCTGTTGTGATGGGCCTGCAACATTCGCCCCAAACGAGCATCCTTGTTACTTGACTGAAGTCTGACTGACCAGTGCCTCGAGTAATCCCCTTTGATCTGGGGAACAGACTGAGTGAAGTTTTATTGCTACCTATTAATCCCCTGTGATTCTCTGTGAGGGAACTGCTTGCCGCTTCCCTTTTTCAGTCTGCCAGTGTTCGAGACTGTAAATAAGCCCCACATTTATTATTAGCACAATATACTGTTTTATAAGGGGAACACAGCTGTCTGAGAAAGATCAGAGCCCTCTCCTGCAGTGTCCTAGCATCAGAGGCATTCCTTGGGCCATGAAGGGGGCTAGAAGAAAAGATAATAGCATCAGCAGCATTGGTGGTGGTTCTCCACTCGTAAAGACACACCTCCAAAAAAAGGTTCCCTGGGGCCACAACCACAGGCTGGCCGTCCCTCTGAAAAGCAAACCCTTTTGTTCGTACCCGCTGAGCATCACCACCTGCCCAGCCCAGGTGTCTCGCTCCAGTGCAGGGTCTCTGGGACATGCCAAGGGCTGGGCTGTAGCCCCGGCAGGCTCGGCAGGCTCGGTGCTTTCACGGGGCCCCCACATTGCCTTGGACCGGTGACCTTGCTCACAGTCCTCCCTTCCTGCCGCAAGAAAGAGCAGGTCACAGGGAATGTGGAGGGTCACAACAAATCCACTTTGTCGGTGAGATTTTGCAAGCTGATACACTGTTTTGCTTGCTGGCAAAATAATAATAATAATGTGTTCATTCTCCCTCCCCACACAAGATTCTCAGGGAAAGCAGGAGAGTCAGTAAAATCAGATGAGAAAAAAACTGTTAACAGCAAGATTTGCCAAATAAGTGACTGCATTCAGTGGCCTGGAAAATGAGCCGGCAAGAGATATAAGAGCTCTTTCCGAATTCTGCACACTCAAGGAAACATTTAATACATCTTGAAGTAAAAATATGCCTTGGCTCTTGCTGCTGGCATAAATATTTGTGTTCACAAGTGTTGGCAAATATTTGAGACATCTGTGTTGTTTAACCAAGAGCTTTGTCTCTCAGAGTCCATCTCCCTGTTTGGTCTCCCCTGTAATCACATTAGCCGGAGGAATCCTCCTGGTATTTATGCAGAGGATGGGATCAGAATCATTTCTATTAGTGCCTTAAAAGCAGGGATGAGCTCACAGAAGAAGACCAACAAAGGGCCTCAGAAGAGCTGACAAAGATCATGTCCTACATCCAGTTAATATCAGTAGGGTCTCCTCTAGGAGATGGCTAATTTAGCATGAATTTGCAGACACAGGCAGTGTCATGTTGAAGGCCCTTCTTATCTCGACAGTAATTTCCAGGCTTTTATTTACTGTATTATATATAAGGGAACAGAGGAAAGAAAGCTTGCTGGTGGTAGCAATTCACTTTAGATACGATAAGACTTGAAGTCTCTCTGCAGTCAACTCCTGTACAAAAGTTTGGTGCCTCAACAGCTTCTGGTGAGAGAAAAGCAAAGTGCAGGGACAGCACTGGCAGCCCAGGAGTGGAGGAGAGGAGGCCTCTGCCTGTGCAGCAGGACTGTGACCGCAGACTAGGTGCTTCCCAGATCTGTGCATGCAATTGTATACATCGTTTCTTCATTTTTTTTTTCTTCTTTCAATAACAAGTGATATAATTATTCAGCAGCATGTGAACCAGACACCACGCATTCAGTCCAGTTCACAAACTATGGGGCCTGCTTGTACCCAGTGTCTGTCATGTCCTGCTGTCAGGACACAGGCAGACACATTCCCAGTGGAAGCACCGTGAATTATCTACTCTGATAGAAGTTATCTGCTCTGATTTCTGCTCCCCCCCGGGGAAGCCCCCAGCCACTGTGTGGTGTTGTGACTAAGCCCTAAGACCTGTCCTCCCCTGTCCCTGCTGGCAGTGGCAGCATCACCAGAAAATTGCCATGCCAAGAAACAATTAACAAGCATTTCCTAAAAATTCCTAGAGCTGATCTGTTGAAGAGGTCAATGGGTGCATTCAAAGCATTCCAGGTAACTCTAGGACATGGGACAATCAAAACACTTCGTACTTAAGTTTGGATCTAGATAACAAATTAATGATGTTGAACTGGAAAAAAGATGTCCAATCAAATCCTGAAAGAACTGTACAAAATCGCCATCATCGCCAGCTGAGAGCCAGCATGGGGGACCACAGACGAGTAAGTAAGGAATAAACAAACTTGAAACCACCAAATCTTCACGCACCCTTTGGCAAGGACCGAGGTGAGAGGGACTTTGAATGATGAGTAGCATCTGTACTTCACCCTTCTGTCCAGAAGTGGGCATACAGAAGTGATGGAAGAGCACTCACCAGGATCTTCCAACCAGTTTATTCAGTGGAAGATGATCAAGTAAGCAGAAAAGAAGCACCAAACTACAATACTGGGTGCTAACCTGAGCTACCGCTCTTTTGACAGGTTAGCTATCATGGACAGAAAAAGAGCTCCTGTTGTGCCCTCGGTGGCAGGTTCCTTGCAGTTAATGCATTAACCTCTGAATAAACAAGCGACTAAGAAAGGCCCTTTCCTAACCTAGCAAAGTACAAACACTGCCTACATTCTTCTGATTATAAAACCACAAATGCAGGACACGCTCCTGGGAATGGGCTCGATATGTTTTCTCTTTGATTCCAGCCTCTTGGGAAGATTACATAGTGTCGTTGCCAGGTTAATACATAACGACCTCAACGTCTCAAAACATTATTGTGTTGCGAGTAAGACAGACATTTACATATTTCTCAGTAGCCCAAGGGTACAGAAGACATGTTTCAGGTGCCTGCACTGGGAGCATGCTGGAACACAGCAGTGCAGCACAGTGCATGGAAAGCAGAGGGCTAGACACATCGTTAATGAATCGGGAAAGGAAGGTGGCTCTCTAATGAGCCAGCCTGAACTCTCTGGCCAGACCAGCAAGCAGCTGTCAGTCAGCAGCATGCTAAAATCGATTCTCCTGATCTGAGCAGTACTGGTGCCAAAGGAGGCCACGGGGAACCGAGCCATCTTCCATTTCCTCCCGCTCAGCCTCCTGTGGAGGAGCAGCAGGAGCCCAGCTCACTTTCTGAGCCAGTTCTGCAGGATGGCCTTACAAATGGGAGCATTTCATGCCCAAACAGACCTCCTCGCACCCACAGCTTAGTGGCCAGAAAGCTGGCAGGTGTGCTTGCCTGCTCTGTGAGCCATTGGCTCCTGGTGGCAAGAGGAGAGAGTGAGGTTCCTCATAGGATTATCAGCACTTCTCTGTGTTCAGACACAGAGGGATCTGCAGATGCATCCCTCTGGCTGCGGCTGCTCTACAAGCTCCAAGTGCTGTGCTGAAGGGAGCAGAGGGAGGAGGGATGAGAAATAGCTGGGTGAGTCTCAGGATAGCAGGATACTGTTGATGACTGCTGCAGTGTGGTGCCACACTCTTTCCACTCTGAAGGGCCTTGACAGCAACAACAGCCACTTTCAGGCTGAGGAAAATCAGACTGAGCTTGCAGTCATTGCCTGATTCTTCCCTGTGGGTGGTTGGGCACAAGCTTCCCAAAGCCCGACACTGTCTGCCCGCTGGGACGAGCTGCTCTTGCAGAGGCTTGTCTCCAGCCATGCGGGGGGGCTTCCTTTCACAAGGTAAAACACTGTTAGCTCCCTTGGGTGAGCTGTTCTCCATCGCTCCTTCCATGCTGAGCCCAGAGGCCTTGCTGCATGCTCGCAGACCTGCCATTCCTCAGCACAGCCCCGTGGGCACGCGCTGCGGAGGCCAGAGGGGAAGGACCGCACTGCGGTAGCTGCCACGTCCAACACAAACCACATGTTTTGTCAAGGAGCTTCGTCCTGGTAATTTAGCTACTCTCAAGAGGATAAGCACCATGAGCAGCAAGGCCGCCGAGTCCCTTCCCACAAAAACACCCCTGCCCGTGCTCTCTCCTCCCATCACTTCCCGTCTGGTTTCCATGTCTTTGGGCATAGCCGGGCATACATGGGTGTCCCCAAAACCTTCTTGTGGGGGAGACCACAGCACAGACAGACAGACTGTGTGGGACAGCAGACCCCGAGCCTGCCCACCCTCCCCTCGAGCAGGGGGGCTGGTGAGGGGCCCAGGGGCCCAGGCCCCTGGAATTACTGCCTATGAACCTGCTGACAGAGAACTGAGCTCCAGCTCTCCCCTCAGCCAATAAATCTTGCAGTGGTCTAATTTTGCAAGGAATGATGCCTCAGGGAAGGCCTGTGTGGTCCAGAAAAAGAAAAGAAAAACTAAGCAGGCTAAAACACCCTAATTCTGCTTATCAGCTCTCCCTCCCACAGCCCTCCCGCTCCTCAGCGAGATGGCGCCTGATGAGGGGATGCAGGCTTACACGGAACACACCAGCCAGCAGGCAGGATGCGAGCCTCGAGGCAGGCCCAACAGTGTCCAGCTGTGAGGTGGTGGAGGATAATGGGGTGGTGGAGGATCACGAGGTTGTGGAGGATCACAAGGTGGTGGAGGATCACGAGGTGGTGGAGGATCATGAGGTGGTGGAGGATCGCTGGGCAGGGACTCTGTGGAGTCGGATCAGATCACACCATGGGCTGCAGTTGACCCCACATGCACCCCTCAGCCGATCACATCTGCCCCCCTGCTCGAGGACAAGGCTGTGCCCTCCCTGCTGGCCAGCTGGTCCCTTCTGCACGCCCAGGGCCTCTATGGGGACCCGATGCAAGCTGCTGCCCTCGGAGGGGCTTCATTCAGGCTGTTGGCAAGGACTGGCAGGGTTTGGGCAGGAGGCCCTTTGTGGAGAGGTGCAGATGACTAGTTTCCCTTTGCTCTCTGCCTCTTTTGTTCCTTAGACCGATATTATTATTTATTTTTTTTTTGAGGTTAATATTTTGTAAGGTCAGCCAGGAGCTTGGGGCGCTCATCCTGTGTGGTGAGAGCGGTTCCCCAGGCCTGGCGCCAGGACTGCAAGTAGAGGACATGTACCATCATCAGCTGGCTCTGATCTCCCTGTGGTTTGGGAGGAGAGCCTGCCGCCCTGGCTCAGCTGCTGCCAGGGCCAGGAAGGGGCTCTCTGCCCACGGGGGAGCAGAGGGCAGGGCCCCCCTGCCACCCATGGGAGAGCGGAGCTCCGGCCGCAGCTCCACAGGCCTGGCTGGGGCTCTCCACCCCCATGTGAACTTGCTTTTCCGGAGCATGGAGAAGGAGAGCATGTGGTGAGGTTCCTTCCCCTGTGCATCATAACAAGACGTTAATTTGAGTCCTCTGCAGAAGACAAAGGGAGAGTTGTAGCTGTTTTATTTGGGGGTGGAAGGAGGCAGTGCATCCAGGAAGCGTGCTCCCCTGGGAGATAAGGGAGACCTGGCCACCCACGAGCCGTGGCTCGCCAGGAATCCAGGCTTCCATATGTACAAAGCTGGTGCCAGAAGTGTCGTTCCCATCGTCAGCAGGCCACCCGCCCCTTCCCCCACCACCTTCCCTCCCTTCTCCCTCCTCCTCTTCTCTCCCTGTAACCAGCTGACTTTTTTCACAACCAGGAAACAATCAAACAACCTCTTCAGCTGCTTCGGCTCCTCCTCCTCCCCAACACCACCATCTCCCCCTCTAAAGGATGCTGTCAGTACTCCCAAAGCCTGATGTGCTGTGCAGTGCAAAACTGTTATTCCAGCCTCCCAGTGGGGAATGTCCTCTGGGCTGCAAATACCTGTGTTTCGTTAAGTAAATAATCACACAAGATACAATATCCGTCTTGATAAAGTGGAGGGAGGGGAGCAAGGATGCAGACCTGGTGCCTACCAGACAGCACCCCCTGAATCAATATCATGGGTGCTGTGAGCTGGATGGCAATACCATTATGCGCCTGCCTTTTCTTCTGTAGGTAAATGGTGACAATGATGCCCACAGGAGGACAATTAAATACACACATTTCAGCTGATGTGACCCTTTGGGGGAGCGTTGCGTTTGGCTTTCTAAAACAGCTTTCACAAAGAGCACGGCTGGGAAATATATTCAGTGCATCTCACCTACCCTCGATGGGAGAGGCTTGGAAACCAGCCAGCTGCGTTACTCCAGTGTTACAGGGCAGTGAGGAAGAGGAAGGCGAATGGCACCCGTGGAAGGAGAGCCATCCCTGACTGTCCGTGGTGGTGTCCGTGCCACCGCAGGTGCTAGTGGCCACCAGATCCCTACAAAAATCTGTCCCTCACTGAAGCGTCGCATGGAGGGAAGTTCAGCTGCTGTGGAAAGCCGGCTGCCCTCTGCCCCTTCCCCCAGAGCCGCTTTCTGGCAGAGCCAGGCACTGACCCCAAGCTCCCTGGCGTGCTGCCCGCCTGCTCCAGCCACCAGCCTGCAGTGCTGCTGCCTCCCTGCAACGAGGTCCCGTGCGTTTTATTGCTCACCTGTTTAGGAGACTTCACACATCCAGCACGGAGGCTTATAAACCTACTGAGGAAACAGAGGAAGGGAAGGGGTGAAGGAGGAGTTCAGCCAAGAGTGAAATGCTGGGGAGTGTGGGAGCCTGGGGCTGGGCCTTGCTGGGGTCACCCCGCTCCATCCCAGCCCATGCAGGAGGCATGCAGGTAGCTTGCCCACTCCAGGGTCTCAGGGGGAGAGCTCTCGGGTCGCCCCTGGGCTCCTGGGACAGCCAGCACCAGCGGTGTGGAGCAACCGAAGGGCAGGTAGGCCTGACAGACAGCTTGCCGCAGCACCTACAGTTGTGAACTGGAGGTTGAATCAGGGCTGAGAGTCTCCTGGATTCATTTCTCAGTCATTTATTCAGATATAATTGCCTGTCTGCCTGTCTTAAAGCTAATGACTGGATGTGAAGATTTCCAGTTAGGGTTTGTGAGAAGGTAATTACATTGCAATCTCGCTGTATGACTATTCCTCGAATGAAGATAAACTTGTTTGAGTAGGTCTGCACATCGCAGGAATCAGTTGTATTACAGAGCCCAGGCATGGCAGGGGAGATAAGGGAATGTTTTCACTGCTGCTTTTTTATCTGCTGACCTATTAAAAGCTTTTCTGTCTGAAGGGGGTGAGGAGCAAGCAAAGGGGTTAATCCCAGAGCTTCTCACCCCCGATGAACATGATTTAAGTCCCCATAACTTGGCTGGGGCTTAGTGGGTGCTCTTAACTTCCTTTCTAGTAGGTGCTAGTTTGCTTTGCTGAGACACCCTGAGCTGAACTCCGGTTCCAGAAGACTGAGAGGCTTCACCCGTGGAGGCCCACGAGATGTTGTGAGGGCTGCTGCAGATCTGGACGGAAATAGGCCGGCACAGCTGAAGCCTGGGAAGAAAAGCCCAGACGGGGGAAGCAGGGAGGGGGTCACAGCACAGCACACATCTGCGGGACTATGAGAGCAACAGTGTCCTGCCACGAGCGCTAGGCAGGTGCCAGAGCTGTGTATCGGCTGCTAGCAGGAGGTGCTCCTGGTCAGCATCGATGGCTCGTGTGCCGGCAGCGCACGCCATCCCTGTGGGCAAAGCCTGTCTCTGGCCGGTGTTATCAGAGCTTGCAGATGCACAGAAACTCACCCTTGTGATTACAGGGCAGGTTAACACAGACCGTCCTCTCTAAACGCCAGCCAAAGTGTCAGCAAACTCGAGCAGCAAGATATCTTTCCAGGCTCAATTGGTTACAAGCCTGATGGCTAGATAAAACCCTCTTCCATTTTCAGGAGCTCCTCGCTGTTTCCAAGACCGTAGAGTGATGGGAGCCTACATGAGAAATCAGCCAAATTTCCCTCTGCCCCTGTGCTGGCAGACCCTAGGGATAAGCCTCATTTGCTGCTACATCTTTTACCAGCAGTCTTGTCATCTAAGGTCACTTTTGGGCTGTGCACATTCAGCGGCTTCGTGCAGTCCTGGTCCCACCTGAGGCTGCCTGGGATGCACTGGCTGTCCCCAGGTGGACACAAGGCACCTTCCCTCTCTGCAGGCTGCTCCTGGTCTGTTGCTTTAAAGCTCTCACCCTTCTTCGAGGCACAAGCCGATGCACTGAGATCATCTCTCGGTCCCATCTAGCTGTTAAACCCCCTCAAATCTTTCTTGCTCAGCAGCACTTCATATAAATCCAGTAATGTGCATATCGCTTTGGCTGCCAACCGCTTTTGGGTCAGGAGGGAGGGGGCTGCGTGGGGGTTGTTATTACAGTCACTGTTCCGTCTCCCCAGGGGATCCCAGGAAACCGCAAGCTGCCAGCAAACGTCTCGAGGATGGAGGCATGTTGGGGACCCCTGGGAGTCAGCTGGCAAATCTGATGCACTGGGTATGGATTAACAACCCATTAGGGCAGGGGCTTGGGGCTGCATTAAACAAATCCTTCCCCTCAGCCTTTGCAAACGCTAGTGATTGTTTCCTTAAAGCAACGCAGAAGCAAGGCAGCATCAGCATGGGGACGGTGCTTAAGCATCAGGCTCGCACCATTAAATATCGGTGAGGGCTTAAGGGCATTGCACAGCACTTCCCTAAGGGAGATGAATGATTTCCTGGGATGAACCCAACTGGCCCACTCTGTGCTGCATTTGCTTGATGTTGATGCGGCCAAAAGAACACTCTTTGGCATGAATAAAACATGCTTCTTGAGTAGCAGCAGCAACTAGTTTGTCAGGAAGAGCCCCCGACTATGACAGGGCAAAATGTGTGAACCTGCCTTTCAAGGGATCGCTGCCTGAGCTGCTTCAGGAGCAGTGCGATGACAATTACCCCCTTTCCTGCTGCGGCAGGGAATCCATGCCGGTGGACAAGGAAAGACTTTTCTTATCTGATTTTCTCTCTTCTGCAGCAATCATCCGGAATTGACGGCAAAGCCCACCCTGGGGAGGCGTCCTGCCCCTGTGGGCCATTAGATCCCGTTTGGGGTCATGACCTGTTTGTCGGAGGTGCACAGAAGGTGACTAAGAAATGCATACCCAGATACGCGATACAGCCATCACCAGCACTATCCTGCTTTCCACCAGGGAAAACTGAAAATTGAAAAGACCTGAAAGCTCCTGCCTGACGTGCAGCGGTGTCTGGGTACGAGCCCTGCCACTGGCTGGTGGTGTTAAATCGGGGAGAGCCACCCACCTGCTCTGAATTTCAGTCTGCCCACAGATCTGCAGCCTGGAGCACCGTAATTTGCATGCCTCGGATACGCTGGGACTTCCAAGCAGAATGTTTTGGAATGGGACGCATTCACTGTGATCAGCTATGTGGATGCAGATTTGCAGCACAGTGAGTCTGAGTTGTGCTTCCTTGAGTTCTGGGGATATGTTCTGTCGAGATGGAAAAGAAGACAGGAAGAACCTGAAAATTTCCGCTCTGGTGTCCTGGAGTGCTCAAACGTGTACCTAGCACTAAGACATCGAAATCAACCTTGCTGACATGGGGCTTCAAGTGATTAAGAAAATTCTAATGAAATGTTTACCTCCTGGAAAACACGATTTTATCCAAAATAAAGCCTTTGCAAGAAGAAAAATTTAATTTACAGATCAAACAAAAATAGTCCTAATTGAAGCAGTGCTACACAGCTGGCAATTTCCGATCTGATTTGTCAAAATGAATATTAATATTCTCTTTTCATTTGTAACTTCATCACTTGAAATGTATTTTGTTACAATATCTTAATGAAATAAGGTCACTACAAAAAGTTGCTTTTTAAAAACCAAGCAATTTGCCTTACTTACTTAGGTCAGGGGTATCACTGCCAAAACAAATTCCGAACTGCTGGAGTTTTCTGCAGACTGAGGATGTTGCCACAGCTCTGCGCGCTGGATCTGGGAGGAGCTGGGAGAGTGGCAGAGAGAAGCATAAATCCCAGGGGAAAGGGAAATCTTCCTAGCTGTGAGGACAGTGAAATTTCACGTTTGTTTTTTCTGGGGCCATTTTGGCTTCCCCATCATCGTGCTGCTTTAAGGAGAGAGCAAACACACAGCTGTCAGGATTAGTAGGGAGCGGGCTGTTCTCTCTTGGGGCGAGGGGATGAAGCTGCCGGGGACCCTTTCAGTGCTGTTTTTTGACTGGCCTGTTACTCTGATGTTCCTTTTCCCAGCAAAACGGCGGTGTGCCCGGGTGGGAGCCAGGCACCCAGCCTCCTGCCTGCCTTGGCTGCTCGGAGCAGCAGGTGAGGGCAGGGGCTGCTCGGAGCAGCAGGTGAGGGCAGGGGCTGCTCTCTCCTCTGTGCCTTGGTCTTCGGTGCCCTGCTTCCCAGATGGGGGTTTTGTGGTTTGCAAGGGTTAGCTGCTCAAAGTGTCTGAATATCAGCGAGCAGGCAGCTGAGGAAAGACTTGATCAAAGTATAAACAAATTCTAAGTGCCTGAATCAAGAGAATGACACAAACTAACCCACCCCTTAAAGTGCCTGTGACCACAAACCACATCACTGCAGAAAAGGAGACACGCTTTTCTTTTCTTGTCCTAAGTCATAAAAATTACTTACCAAGGTGACAAATTTATGGCTGGAGTAATTGCACGATTACTTTATTATGTGCCACCAGTGTGAGAAAATATATATTAAAAAGTCACTCATGTCCAAACCAAAAGGGGCAGCAAAGAATTATTGGCGGCAGTAAATAAATGTGACATGTACAATTATTTACTTGGTTGGAAGCTGGAATTTCAGATTGAAAACCAGCAGTCATGTTCAAAGGCTTCAGCTGGCGGTGGCAGCAGCTCGGCTGGGGCAGCCAGGCCCCCGCAGTCCCAGGGGCAATGTGGCTCCTGGGGAAGGGATGGGAGGGAGCTGCAGCAGCCTCCTGCTTTACCTGTGAACCCTTCAGGGCACATCCAGCCCTTCGGGGCTGTGCTCTGACAGTCAGGGCCCTGGTGCAGGTGGGCACAGGTGAGCCCTGAACTCTGGGGAGAGCGGGAGCTGCAGGTCGGTGCCCATCACTGCCTCCCCGGGAGCAGGAGCACGAAGCCCAGCTCTCGCTGGGCCACCACCGTGCTCCTACAGAGACATTTGTGACTATTAGATAGCAGATTTGAAACAAAGTCATTAAAAACTCCTTTTTTCCCCCTAATTTATTGCTAAGACACGAGACCAGGGTTCTGAGTGCTTCCTTTATCAGATGAGTGTTTCTCAGAGACCCTGCACATAAATTTTATTTATACTGAGCTGCTTCATTTCATGAGGGGAAACCAAGACCTTGGGCTCTAATCCAGGAAGGTAAAAATAAAATGGAAAAAAATAATACCAATAACGTCTGCAGGGGTTTTAGCCCTGCCCTCATTGTTGTTCCTCTGCTCTCTGTAGCACTGCCTGCTCTCAGCACCCACCACGGTTTGTGCCTGCTTGGGCTCCAGCGTTGCAGGGGGAGGTTTAAATCCTCACTCCCCCCCCAAAAAAAAAGCCTGCCTTCTCTCAGAGACAAATGCCGTCCTGCAAAAACTCCTCGTGAAGAAGATGCCTACACCTTGCACGACCATACGTCTGAGTCTCTCACCTGAGCTCGAATGCAGAGATCTGACTGTCCCCAGTGCACACGGAAGGCTTCGGTTTGGTGTCTGGACGGGCTGAGACCAGAACTGCTCGCAGCCTGCTCTGCCAGGTCTTCTCCTTGCCTTTTTATGGTGGCCCCACATGCTGTTTTTTATTTGCTTTCTTTTCCTTTTCCTAAGGGCCATTGCTTCATTTGTTGATTAACTGATGAAGCGGGCTGTGGGTGAGGGTGAGGGCGGTCTGGGGGCTTGGTGCCCACCCGGCACAGATCCTGCCCTGACCCCGTAGGGTTGGACCGGGGGGGACCCGGGGCTGGCAGAAAGCAGAGAGAAGGCTGTGGGAAGCTTTACTTACCTAGCCCGTCCCAGGAGTCCCCAGTGCCCCGGATACTAATTGCTAATAAATGTGCGTGCTGAGAAGCTTTTGTTTTTCCAGTGAGATGGAATAACAGGGAAAATATGTGAAAGTCCCTCGACAAGAGTGTGTTTTTCTTCCATTTATATTTACCTAATTGCGCTGTCACAGGCTGCTGAAAGTCATCCCCTCGCCCCTCCCCATGTCCCCAAAATGGCCAAAGAGAGCAGAGACTCCAGCTGTGCCTGAGGCCGACCGGCAGCAGGGGAGCCAGGGAAGGGATGCTCCGGGGAGCCCAGCACCCCGAGCCGCCGGCTGTGGCCCGTTGGAATCAGGGCCTCACCCTCCATCCTGCAGCAGGAGGCTTAGCAGGGAAACGAGGCAGAAAATGCGGGTGGCTGCTCCGAGCTGGGCGAGGCGTGAAGCAAAAGGCTTTTGGTCGCGTGTGCTGCAAGCGCTAGATCCAGGGAAAGACGTCACAGATGTTAATGCTGCATGCTGTCATCCTCCCGGGAGGAGGAATTCTATTCCTATTATGTTCCTATTCTATTCCTAATCTGTTCTCTTGCAGGGAGAGCTGTGGTGCCCCAGCTGATTTGCAGCGTGTGGCAAAATGCTTCTCGTGCTGACAGACTGGTCAGAGACCCGGATCCGGCCCCAGAGCTCCCCACAGGGCGCCTGCTACTACGAGAAAAGAAAAAGGAAAAAGAAAGAAAGAAAGAAAGAAAGAAAGAAAGAAAGAAAGAAAGAAAGAAA
>NC_048896.1:1050556-1105435 GCF_011077185.1 Oxyura jamaicensis
AAAGAAAGAAAGAAAGAAAGAAAGAAAGAAAGAAAGAAAGAAAGAAAAACAACAGTGGGAAAGGTAAAAAGAGGGATTTGTTGCATGTGGTCAGAGAGGGAGCACAGGTCAGGTGCTGGGCTGCTGGGCTGGCTGCAGCCGAATGCCAGCACCGCAGCGTTTGTAGCCCTTGTTGCAGCCTCAGAAGTTCACAGCTTTTGTCAGCGGGGTGGAGGAGAAGAGCTGGTAGGTTGTGCTGTTAATTTTGAGTTAAACCAACAGCACCATTTGACTGCCCTGCGTTATAAGGCAGCTTTGTTAATCTTAATTCGAGCGATACTTATTAGACACAAGCCTCCAGAGGTGCTCCTCAGACGTGGCCCCTGGCAACGTAGGACTCTTTAATGCAGGAGATGGAGCTCCTTGAGAGGCAGGCCGGTGCTCTCCCAGAATTAAAGAGTATAAACCTCACCTCTATCCACACGTGTAAGGCAGACTTGCCTTTTTATTGTTATTATTTTTATGAGCATACAGCATGCATATACTTTAGTCAAAATGAAACATTGTAAAACAAACAAACAAACAGAAAACAGTCCGACACTACATCACATATTTTTTGCTCAAGAAAAGGAGAGCTAGGGAGGAGGACAGAAATGTGGAGACAGCTGTGGTCAGCACCACGCAGGACTCCGTAAACCCTGGAGCCCAGAGCAGAGCCTCTGAGCGTCAGCACTGCGGTGCCCCAGCCGAGGCTGCGGCACTCAGCTGCGAACAGAATTGGCCCAGTTTTGGCTTCTGTAAATTACGGCTATCTCCTTGCGTACGCTAGCAAGGCCCAGCTTATAGGGATCCTAAACCAACAACGTAACTATAATTACAGCCTAAACTAATCAGCGGGGAAATGGCTCTTCCTTTATCGCCATGGCCGCAGGATGCATTTTTAGTGCGTTGTGCTGAGACAACACACTGCGAGGCAGACCGCGGCGCAGTGCTGGACCCAGCACGAGGGGGTTGGTGCTCTGCAGCACCCAGGGGACGGCTCTGCAAGGGCAGGGTGCTGAGCAAGGTCTTCCTGGCACCAGGGGACCCTGCTGAAGTGAGTTAGCTGAAGGATGATCAGGAGCTCCCGAAGGACACGCAGATCTCTGCCCCAGCTGGGTGCTACCCTCCAGGGGGTTGCCCAATAATACACTGCCACGCTCCACTTCAGTTCTCTTCCTAGCTTGCAAAGAACATGACCTCAACATGACAGGACAAGGCTCTGGTTTTACAGAGCCCTGAACGACCAAAAAAATGCAAAAACCCAAACTTGACCAGGATTTTCCTGTGCTAATTGGGTACAAAACGCTGGTTTTACTCCTCCGTAGCCTGGATGAATCACAGTCCCAGCCCAGGAGGAGATCGGTTTCCATGTACAAACATAGCCTAAGGTCTCAGGATTTCCTCCCTTCATTGCAGCCCTGGCCAATTTTGTTCCTGAGATAGAAACTGATGGAGAAAGGAAATGTTAAATTTGTGTGGGAGGTGAGTAGGGCTTGTTCAGAGCTGGGCTGGGGTTTTGCAGGCAAAGCCCTAATTGTGGCTCCTGATAACAGGAAAGCTTAAGCACATCACTGCCTCATTGGCTTCAAAACGGGTCCCCAAATTAAGCTTGTTTTTAAAAAGCTCCATTTCGTCTAATCTGCTTTGTGACCTTTATCTTGCCAGGACCAGGATGGCTGCAGCCCACCATGGCTCTATACACGTCCAGGCTCATCTCTTCACGGGGCAAGCAGGAACGGAGCAGCCTTCTGCAGCCGGGGTGGGATCTGCAATTTACCCCTCTGGCTTAAGACAAGCTTACATCTGAATATTTGCATGATTTCTCCCAGCGCAGCCCGGAGTCTCTTAGGAGCACGGACGGGTTTCACCTCCTCGGGCCGCTGCCCTGCTGGCAGCCTGCAGAGGAACCTGCGGGGCTTTGCAGGCTGGTCGGGATGACCTGGGGCAGGAGCTGCGGGCCCATCACGTGCAAACCACCCCCGCCTCCTCTGCCCCCTCCTGTGGGTGCTGACGGCAGCAGCGTGCGGCACCAAAACCACAGCTGCAGGCACCACGCGTGCCTCTAAATACAAACGTGGGCACGTACGTTTATGCAGAGATAGCGGGAGAGAACAGAGTCGGCAGGGAAGAGTAAGACCAGCAGTGGGACAGTAGTTAAATTCGAGTTTATTGAAATCGATTTAAACCACGCAGTGCAACAGGAGGCATTATAAATACAACAGTTAGCTATCACAGCCAGTTCTGAAGGGAGCTTTGGGAAACCCTGCCCCATTTTCGTTATGCTTGTGTGCCGTGCAGCGTAGGAAACCTACACTCGTCTGTGAAAAGCCTCAGTATTTTTTCCACGTGTTGCCTCGCGGAGCGGGTGCGCAGCAGGCCTGGCACCGTATAGGATTACTGAGGCATTCCAGCCCCCTTCTCACCCACAGAAATGGGCTGGTTCCTTGAAAAATTAAAACCACTCTATTTTATTCCTCCTCTTATGATCCCCTCCTGCCTGCCTGGGCTGTGCCACAGGATGTGCGGGTTTGCGCTACCGCTGCTGACTCCCCGTGCTGGCCGATGACACGAGGGGCGAGTCGCACGTCGCCCTTCCTCGTGAACTGGAACGGGTGCCAGAGCAGCAAGAACCCATCAGGGTTCCTGCTGTCACCTGTGTGTCACAACACGGCAGCGACCTGCGGCCTCTCGGGGAGCCCGGTGACACCTGACATCATTTTTCAGGCACTTGGGGTTTCTGAGACCCCATTCCCCGCGTCCCCTCCCTCCCCAGCCCATGGCCCTGCCTCAGTGCTCCCTGCAAGACGGTGCTGCGCTGCTCTTGCCGCAGAGCTGTTAGGTTCCTTTACCTTCCCTGTGGATCCTATTAGCCGAAGAATTTGCTCCTTTTTCAGGGCTCCTTTTTATTATTTTAAATGAATAGGCTTCAAAATATGTGCATATATACTTCTGCTTTGAGATGAAATTTCAGAGCTGGGGCTATGCACATGCACTCCTGCCTCTTTCTACCTCAAACACTTCTTTATACGCATACATGGATAAGAAATGAGTTACTCAGTTAAATCCCCCCCGTGCCCTGTGGTCCCTGAGCCCGCTGCTCCGGCAGAAGCAGCGCTGCAGCTCCTTCCCTGGCACCAGAAGCCTCCTTCACGTCGATCCTCCCGTGTCTGCTGCTTGTCCCCGGCCCCGCTGGAGGAGGTGGCACCGGTGGCTCTGCCTTCGGGCTGCCTGCTGCTGCCTGCCCTCCCACAAGAGGGGTTTGGTTGTGGAGGCTTCACAAAGCCCTCTTTCATTTTAGAGCGGCAGAGGGAGGTTGCACTTGTGTATCTGTCTGGCAAGCCGCTCCAGAAGGCGTTTGCAAGAGGCAGACGACGCTGCCAAGAATCTCATTACACGTCCTGCTTCACCGCGTGGTCCAGCCCCGAGAAGGATGCTCTCCAAGCAGCCACCCCATAAAGCACGCAGCGGGGGCTCGGCGCTGACAGCGGTGCTTCTGCTGGGCTGGAGGGGATGGCATCCGCCTCGGGCAGCCCGGGGAAGCTGCTGCTCCTGGCCGGCCCCACAGACCTCCCCGGGGAGAAACCCCACGCCCCGGGGGGGACAGAAAAGGCCCGGCAGGGATGCGGGAGGAGGATGGAGAATCCACACCAGGCTTTGTGTACGGCTCGGAGCGGGCTGGGAGAGGACGGCAGGAGTTCAGCCAAGGCAGACACCCAGACGGGGCAGCCATCATCAGTAAAACTCACAGCTCAGCCTCTCTGTCTTGATTTAGAGAATTTCCACGCAGCCAAGAGCCGAAGTCCGGAACTGCTCTCCCGTGAACGCCGCTACTAGCAGCCGACGGGGTCCGCTGAGGGGTTAATGGCAGGTTGCAGTCAGAGATCCCTCTCCCTCGCAATGCTTCGTTAATAATTTTGTGGTGAAACAAAGCAAAACCATCCAAGTTTGGTGACAATTTTCCCACAGTCATACACTGCTCTGATTCATTTTTGTCCGCAGATTTAAGTGGTAATGGGCTGACCACAGAACATTTCCTGGGGATTAATCACAGCTGGGAAAGGGCCACAACGCTGAGCTGTGCTCCAGGTGCCCCCAGATTCTCTTCCTTTGTCAAAATTAGCCGGTGCTGAGGTCGCTGTGCTCTGACTTTCCTGGTGCAATTATAAGCTAATATATGGTAATTAACAGCATAGCTCAGACGTCAAGGTGGTGGACTCGGTAGGCGCCCGTGTCCCTGCTCGCTCTCTGCCCCTGCCCACCGTGCCTGGCCACATGCCCCTCTCAGAGCACGGCAGGCCTGGGTGCCGGGGGGAGCCTGTCCCTTGCTCCCCATGGCTCCCTGCCCCTCTCTTTCTGCTCCGCACCAAGGTGACCGATGGACAGACTGATGTTGGGACCAGATGGATTTCCTCTCCGAATATCCCCTGGTTTCAGACACCCCGCTTTCCTTCCAGTGAATGAGTCAACCCTGGAAAACCAAGTCCCAGGACGTGATTCAAGCAAATGCCTTTTTTTTCCAAGCACAGAGGAGAAATTTCTGGGCAGTGGAGGTGTGGGAGGGGGCGGCTGCCCCGGCCTGGCTGCTGCACTGGGGAGCAGGCTGGGCTGGGGGCGATGCTGGGGCGATGCGGGGTGCTGCGGGGGGCCCCCATGCTCCCCGCACAGCAGCAGAGGTGTGCTGGGCTTCCCTTCGCCATTCCAGGGGAATATTCAGCCTGGTTCCAGCCCAGTTCATGACGGGAAGAGCAGCCGCCGGCGTGGGCGCGAGCCCTGCATCACTCCTGGCGCCTGCAGGCGGGGAGCTGGCTCCGGGCAGGTTCTCCCACCGCCTTTTTCTGCCTCCGACTGGCTGCAACATGCAGAAATAACCCAAGAAAGGGATCCCCCGGGGTATTTCTGAGCCTCTTTCAGCCTTGTATAATAATATACAAACACGGGAGGGGGGGGGAAGCCGATTTCCGCAGGTTTCTGCCCGCAGCAGCGCGAGCACCGCAGCCACAGACGATGACCCCATCACCGCTCGGGCTGCGGCCGGCGCTGGTTGGGGTTCCCCGCTGCTGCTCCTGTCCCCGTGCCACATGTCTGCAGCTGGCTGCCTGCCACTGCCTCGAAGGCAGCGAATGCAGCTGAATTTCCTACCCCAGCCCTGCCAAATATCTGGCGGGGGGAGCCGGCAGCCCCCTCCTCACCCCCCCAGACCAGGCTGCAGGATGGAGAGGCTTTTTGGGGCATAATTGCTCTGTTCTCCTGCCTGACGGTTTTCTCCTGTTTGGCACAGCCTAGAATTAAACGTTGCCTTCTGACGACTCCTCCTCATTGCCAGAAGGTTCCCCAGTGCTCTGTCCCCCCTTCGGTTCGCAGGGGGTGCTGCCTCGGACCGTCCTTTGAATTTACCAGACTTCCCGGCACACGAGCACTTGCATCTATCTCGTCTGTGTTTCTGAAATTGATATTCTGTCTCCCTGCGTGATCAAATCTTTTATTTCTGATTAAAGCTGTCAGAGAAACAGCTTTCTGCCTGGTGAAAATTCAGATTGAAAAAGAAAAAATCCAGACTGGGCTAAGAAGTAAAAATACCATTTTCATTGACTTAAGTAAAAGAAAAGAGCACCAGTGCGGGCTGGTCCCAACTTTTCATCTCTGTTGTAACCTTTGCCTTTCTTCTGCTAGTTTTTGTTTGTTTTGATGGGCATCTGTTTGGAGTCACAGGCCCGTGTTAGGCGGGAAGGCCAGGGAGTTTTCATTTTCAAAGTATCAAAAAAAAATCTTCCTGGAAAATGCAAAGGCAGATTTCTTGTGCAACTTTTGTAACTGCTATGGCCCATCCAAATCCACTCCATCCCAGAGAATAAACAAATCAAAGTTTCAGTTTCTCCCGAGCAGCGTTTTCCAGCATCACCAGAAGTCATCATAAAATTCCCAGCTAGCTTCCCATCACTCAGGCTATCAATTATCGACACCTTGGCAGACAGCACCCTCCTGCTCTGCACATTCTTAGTAGTACAAACTTCTCTGTGAACAATGGGACTAAAAGGGAAAGAGGAAAGGACAAATTAAAAAAGCATGCTGTGAGCTTAAACTAGAGGCTTGACACTGTCAGCACAGGCCATATGGAAAAAATAGGCCTTTTCCATGGCATAGCAACGTGTTTCTTCATAAAGGGGATTGCACACACATGTAAAATATACGTGTGGATGAGGAAAGCGCGCATGTAATAGATACTGCATCACTGCAGTGCCAGGTAGTTCCAAGATTATGAAGGCTGGGCAATTCAGTGCGGATATTTTATGGACTGTTGCTTCGAATGGCTTGAATAAATTGTTTAAGAGAAGATAGCCAAGGCAGTAATGTTTGCAGCCAATCTTGTTAAGGTAGCGAGGAGGGTAACTGAATCCGCCCTCTTTAGGGGGCAAGTTGTTTGTCAGAGGGTCAGGAAGGGGAGGATTTTCCAGCGATGCCTGGCACGGGTGGCCATGTGAGTTATGGCGTGGGAATGCTCGGCTCCAGCAGGGCTGCAGGAGCTGGCCACTGCTGGTGGCAGGCTACCAGGAGCACTGCTATAATGGTCTGACTGGGAAACAGCAAAACGTGCACTCTTGTAGATATATGGCCTCTGAAGATGTGGTCATCTCCAGCAGAGGTGGGTCATCGTTCATCGTGGTTCATCTCCAGTGGAAAAATGTCCCACCTGCCTGTCCCCAGCCACCAGTGGGGATGGACGCTTTGAGCAAACTGAAACTGGGGCGCTCCTGGTCAGCCATCCTCTTGTTTGTGCATGGAGAGGGGGAAAAAGTCCCTTCCTGAGCCTTCGTGGTATTTGAGGGTGAGGGACGCAGCGCTCGGTCCGCAGGCGGTGCAGGGGCTGCGGGCAGGCTGGTGGGGCTGGGAGGATGAGCAGGGCAGGAGGCACCGGCCAGGCTGATACAGGGCGAGGGACTGCTCCCCCCAGCATCCCTCCCAGCAGGTTCCTCGACCCAGGTGACCGCAAGGCAGTGTTCACAACTTCTGGGTTTAATATCCGTATTTATAGTACATGTGCATTTATTTAACAGGTCTGGCCCAAACAGCCGGCATGTGCCAAAAAGAGACAATCATCCTTCATTTCACAGCTGTGACATCATCAAGTCATATTTCACGGATATGATGTCACTACTGCGCAATACAACTTTTTATTTTCAAAAGGTTTTTATTAATGCTGAGGTTTTTTGTTTTTTTTTTCCTCTGGTCTGGCCAGAACATCTGGAGCTGGGAAACTTCAGAGTCCAGAAATATTCACAAGATGTAGCAGACAGAATTACAACCCACAATATTTCTCTGAGAAAAAGAGAACAGATAAAAATGTGGGGAACCAGTAGTCACAACCAACCGTTAAAAATCAACGTGCAGCGCAGCCTGGGAGGGACGGGGGGCAGGAGGGGGGCGAGGAGGGGCGATCCTGCTCCTTTGGGTGGGTCCCCAGCCATCGGCGAGCAGCCTGGGCAGGAGCTGGATGGGGCTGGGTGCCCACATTACCCCTTCAGCCTAGGGGGCCTGGAGAGGTGTGTTCCTCTTTGTCCTCAATCCTTCCTAGAGAGCAGAGAAATGGGGAAAAGGGAGGGGAAAGGATGCTGGGGACGGGGGTAGAGTGGAGACGGTGCCCAGGGCAGGCAGAAGGGATCAGGGGCACTTCTGGCAGAGGTGTGACAGGAGCATCCGTGAGGCTGGGGCAGGGTCTGGGTGCTCAGCTGCTCCGCAGGGCTTGGAGGAGGTCCCGCAGCGGTGAGGGGTGGCTGGCCCCGTGGGCACGCACGCCTTCCCCCGCGGGACCGCCCATCTGCTGCAGGAGCTCAAGGTGGGAAAAGGGCCTGGGTGACTGTTCATCTGGAATCTAATTAATGCAATCCAGCTGCATCCCTTTCGGGTTGCCTTTCCAGCAGTGCTCGTGCAAGCGAGCACAAAGAGTCCCAGACAATAGATTTTAAATGCTTTTTCCATAAGCCTGCGCAGCAGAAGCCGGAATGCAAAAGCGTTACTGTCAGGGGAAAACACCACGTAAGTGATGTGACTGCGCGGCGCCCAGCTTCAGCTCCGAGCAGTGGGTCAGCTCCCGCGTGCCAGTCCCGATAAATGTCACTGCCTAATTCTGCAGGGTGAATAACGGCCTGAAAACGGGTGCCTTTGTGCAGCCAGCTCCGGGCAGGGGGGTGCCCAGCACCCAAGGGGGACACGCTGCCACCCCACGAGCCGTGGGTGCCGAGCAGGAGGGCTCGGTGCCACCGCCAGCAGCCCGGGCAGCTCAGGTGGCTCCTGTCCGCCAGGCAGAGGAGAGCAAGGCTGCAGAATTAAGACTGACAAGCTGACGAGATAAACTGGTCAGATAAAAGGATGACAGAAATAATTTTACACGGCATTACTGTGAAAAGCTAATTTATACACAGATGAGTCCATGACAGACTCAGTGGAGGGTGGCAGACGAGCGAGGAATGAAGAGCACTTCATTTATTCCCTGCAACAGGAGGGGGAGTATTAGGAGCTGGCTGCCTGGGACATCTCTCTCCCCCTGTCTTTCCCTTTCTCTTTCTCTTTTCAAAGTTATCAAACTTTATCTGGTTGCTTTTCTGCAAATTATAAATGTCAGAAGAAAAAGGAAAGCGCTGCCTCTGCCAACGTCCCTGCTCTTCCCAGCCCCGCTGGTGAGAGCTCAGGACAGCCTCGCGGAGCAGAGCCCTGATTTTCCTCTGCAAAACAAAACAGAAACCAGGCAGAAAGGCAACCATATTTTTGCACCACATGGAGCTTTTGCTTTGCTTTTCAGTTGAGCCCCAGTCACCATTTATCCTTCTTCACTTTTTATTTATTTATTTATTTATTTATTTTGCTTGGTGGCACTACCGGGAGCAGGGTGCCTCTCTTCACCTGGCAGTGCCCAGGCTTGGCTTCAGGGCTCGACAAGGAAAAACCTTCCTCCATTTCTCCAGCCTCCTTCCCCTTTCCTCCCTTTCTCTGGCAGCGCAATCCCCATCAGGCACTGGCTGAGCCCCCAGCCCCTGATCTGGGGCTCCATGTCCCAGCCAGGCTCTGGGGGCTGCGCAGCATCACCAGCCACCCCGTGGCCCTGCGGCTGCCTTTGCTCGCCCTTCTCTCGACACCAGCACCCTGCGCTGCTCTCCATATTTCACACAGACCTGGCAGTTTCAGCCCGCTTGCTTTTCTCCCAGGCAGACAAGCCGTGCCCAGCCCTCGCCTACCACACAGGCCAGGGAGAGCAGGGGAGATGCGGGGGGGATGCTGTGCTCCCCGTCCCCTCCCGCTGCTGCCCCTGCAGCCGCCTGGCACGGAGAGCGGCTCTGCTGCACCGCGCGCGCTTGCTCGGCCATCACGAAGCAGGCTGGCTGTTCTGCAGCTGCCAGAACAATGGTAATAATACTAATAAACCCCCTTCACGCTGAATACTGTGGGCTGTTGGCAGGTCCTTCTCACACAATTAGCATTTCTCGTCGAGCAGGGGGCTCACAGATTGCACATGCTGGTTAGTGTTTTGCAGAACAGACTGAAACCAATATGGCCCTCCCTGTACCATCAGCTCAAAGTGGCTTCCCACCAGGACGGGCCCAGCACGGCTTCCCCCGGCACGGCCGGAGGGAGAGCCTGCCCCCCGGGCTCCTCGGGGAGATATCGGCTCCCCCAGCTCGCCAAAATGCACCCTCAGCGTGGTTGCACCTTCCCCCGTGCACAGACGCCAAAATGCTCGGTCTGCGTGGTTTCAGCAAGGGAGGATTTGCAGGACTGGCTGCTGCCCTTGCAGGGACACAGCTGGCCCTGCAGGCAACAGGAGGACTGCTGAGCAGAGGAGAAAACGCTGCCGCTCCTCCAGTTAGGGTCAGGGACTGCCCCTGTCCTTGCTCAGAGGAAAAAGAGGAGCGTATCGGTGGGCTGCAGGGCTCGGGAGCAGCGCGGCGGCGGTGGAGAGCCGAGGGCCAGGTCCCCCCCCACGGCTGCCTGGGCTTAGCGAGGGCAGGGCGGATCTCTGCAAGCTACTGCCGCTTATAATCCTGCTGCTCGTCAGTTTAGCGATGACAACGAGTCCTGCGCGGGCTCTGAGCCTGCTGCAAAGGCCGGATCAAACAGGTAAGCCACGGGGGCACCGGCAGCTGTGCCTCTGCGCGGCTGCCACGGGCTCGGCACGTGCACAGTCAGCTAATGCAGCTCGGCGGAGGCTCGGTAGCGCCTTAAACCAGAATAACCCCAACTCCATCCTCAAAGTGACACTTGAAAGGAGCCTTAAACTCGTGTCTGCCTGTGTAGGCTGGACCTGTAAATCTCGCAGCAGACGCTGGACTCCTCTCCACGCTGTTAAACCACTGTAAGCCCATCCAGACAGTAGCGTGCACCATGATTAATTGCCTTGCTTTAAAACTCCTATTTATAGACAAGCACTACAAGCCCTGTGCCAGCGATAACAGGGCCGGCCAGGCTCCTCCTTTGCCGAGCAGCACAGCCCCGCAGCCGATCCCATAGCCTCAGGCCATCCCCGGGGCTTGGAGCAGCTTCACTTCTGTCCCCGAGCCCTTACCGCCCTGCCTTGCCCTTGCTGGCACAGGCTGGGGGCACTGGGACACCAGGGGGACAGCAGGGGGCTTGGGGACACCAGGGCACTGAGTTAGATCCCAGCGGGGCCAAAGGGCTTCAGCCAGAGCTCCGTGCCCCTGGGGAGCCGGGAGCAGGACCCGTGGGCACGTGTGAGCTCCGACCTTGCATCACCCGAGGCCACCAGCGTCTGGTTTCTGGGGAGGTTCCAGACCCAGCCCCGGGGGCTGCCTGCAGCCGGTGCTGGGGAGCCGTGCTCGCCGAGATGCTCCACAGCCCCTGCAGGCCCGGGCTGCGGTAAGCGGCTGGGCGTGCTGCTCGGGGAACAATGTGTTTGGGGAGCAGTGCTCCACATCAAACAGGTTCCTACCCTGCAAACATTTTTCTTTACCCTACATTTTTCTTTATAACCAAAAAAAAAAAAAAAAGGGGGGGAAGAAGAAAGAAATCCATTCCACCCTCTGCTTTTATTTTCTCGCAAGCCCCAGATCTTATCAACAAAGCCTCCTTCCTTTCTGGACGGCCTGCGGGCTGCTGAGTGACAGCACAGGGGATGAAAAGGACAGGTCCCTTTGAATGCCAGCAGCTGAAACGCGCCACAGTCACTCCCAAGTTGATTCATACAAGATGGGCTTCTTCTTCCTTTTCCACTGGGGCAGATCCTGCTCCCGTGGGTTCTCTGGGAGGGACGGATGGGGCACGCTGCTGAAGAGCATCCTCTGCCCCACAGATCTGACCACAGAGGTTCCCGGCAGGCCTCCCAGGCTGAGGCTTTGTCCCCAGCAGCTGCCAGCAGCACCCTCCCAGCCCAAGGGGACCTGAGCCTGCACCGAAGCTGCTTTTCCACCCCGTGGGTTTGTGGCAAATAAATATCTTGTGTTTGCGCTCTTTGGCTTGAGAGGGATGCGAATGTGTTCGGCGGGGAACGGTCTCCCCATGCACACACACACACAGAGCTGGGGAAAGCAGGGGGGAGGGAGGGAGGCCTTTACACACACAAAACAATCCCTATTTGTCTCCGAAGACAGACCCCACTGTTGGGTTTCCTGGGGTCACGCAGCTGCACGCACATGTGGAAAAGAAATGTATCTCTCCTAAGCGCTGGACATACATGTAATTCAATATATTGCTCCCATGTGCAAGAAATCCACCAAACTGGCCCCATTTCAAGTCGCAGGGAAACGCAGAGCATCAGGGACAGAGGCAAACCCACTCTTAATTCAATTCTTTCCTTCATTGTAATTGGGTTGGACTCGGAGCGCGGTGTCGGGGGCCACGTGGGGCTCCTGGGGTGCACCGTGCCGGCAAAGCCCCGCTGCCGCCCAGCTCCCCACTGGTGTCTGCCCATGGTCAGAAACCGGGGTCCCCCCTGGCCTCAGCATCACCTCTGCCGTGAGGGCCGGGACGCCCCCAGTCCCCGGGGTGCCCTCCCTGCCAGCCCCAGCCCCTCGGCTGCGCACCGGGGCCGGCCCCTCTGGGTGAGCCGGGGGAACCTTTCTGAGCTGCCCTGGCGGCACGGCGAGGACGCGAGCTGCAGTTACCTCATCTGAGCGTTAAATGGATTTTTCCATTAAGAGGGGATTTTTTTTGTCTTGTTTTATTGAAAAGGAATTTGCAGTAATTAGCTCTTACGGGGGATTTCACTGTTCTCTCTCCTCCTCTAAAGCATAAAACACTTATTACAACACATTGTTTAACATGATATCCACTCCCAGAGATTCTTCTTTCCTCGTGCGACGATCAAGCCCTGCCTTTGGACTTCAAGGCCCTAAATCTTCCCGCAGACTTGAGCCGTGCCCTGGTCCCCTCTGGCTGGATCCGCATTTATCTTTCCCTTGCAGTCCTCTGAGCAGCAAAAAATAAGTGAGATTGCAAAACGAGGCTTTTTTTTAAATTTCCCTCTGCTTTGTTGGATTATTGTTGGTAGGAACTTTCCGTGTCCGCTTCCACCGTCACCAGGAAAGCAGCTGCCCATAGTGGAGACACAGAGAACAGATTTTCCTTGCAGCCACCTGCCCTTCCCAGCACCCTCACCTTTGATCCACTGCCCTATATTTAGACCGTAGGGCTTCATCCTCCTCCTGAGAATACAGGGAATGGAGCGATAAATCCCTGCCCGCAGCCCTGCTGCAGAGGGGAGGGATGTGGCTGGCACAGCCTGGGGACAAAAGGATGTGATCTGGGGACAGGGCCAGCCGGGGCGGGTGGCCAGGGCATGCTGGCATCTCTGGAAATACCCCAGGGGGCTGGCGGGATGGCACAGCCCACTTCTTACCTCTGTGTGTATTTCCCTGAATATTCTAGTGTCTTCCTACTCTCAGTTAGTGCAGGCTGAAAGGCCTTGGAGACCTGGGGCACCTCCCAAGGAAGGGTTTCCTCTCGGTGCCCCAGCCGTGGTTGCGATTCACCCACCCTCGGCGTCTCACCCATGGTTGCCGTAGCTGGTACCAAAAACCCTCTCTGAGAGAAGGCAGTCGGTTGTGCTGGCTCTGGCAGCACCCACGGGCATGAATCCTTCACAGCCCCCAGCCAGGGAGGCAGGAGATCCCCAGACCTTGCCTCTTTCCAGCAGCCCCCAGCTCTCCCATCCTCCTGGAGAGCCACGCCACCACCAGCCAGGCTGTCCCCAGTGCTCCGGGACATCTCCAGTCCCTGGTCACTGCACTGCACCAGCAAAACATTCCTGGTGTTCAGCCTATGTTTTCCTTTTCCATTTCCTCGTCTTCGTATCACTCGCCGTAGCCCTTTGAGCTAACCTGAACTCCCCCCGCCTTGGCGTTTGTGCTCCGAGGAGACCTGTGGACGGTTCTCGTATCCCTCCTGCTATCGGCGGGCCCGGCTAGAGGTAGTTAAGTTGTTAGTGAGGTTGGGTGTAGTGTATGTTAGCTTCTTCTGAGTGCAGAGATGAAAAACACTGTGCTGTGAGCGCTTATTATTGTTGCTATTATGCAGCCCCTTTAAACTTGCCATATAAATCATGCCCTCCAGCTCCTTGATTATGTTCCTGGTTCTCCTCTGAACTCTCTCCAATCCATCAGCATCGTTCCAGCCAGGAGCACAATATCGCAGGTGCAGGCGGGGAGCCTTGCGCCAAGCGCCTCTCGTCCTCCTGGGAGACCAGCACGAAGCCTCTGGCAGCAGTGCCCAGGCCGAGGGGACCCGGAGGTGCCGAGGTGGCGGCAGTGGCACCAGCCCTGCGCCACGTCTGCAAAACGCCCGTGTTGCCAGAGCGATCTCAGACAATGCTCTGACGTTAACGGCTTCTCTGGTTGCACTGTCATTTCCCATTAGAGGCCTTGGTAACTAGCACTTCACGAGGCTTTGCAGAATAATTTGTATGTTTAATACACCTCGAAAGCCCATGTTGGGCTGCAATTAAGGCAGGGGGAGGGAGAGGAGAGAAGAGGAAAAGCCTACCTCCCGCTGGCTGCGAGGAGCCTGCTGCTTTCTGCAGAGGGCTGCTTCAATTGAGGATGCCAGGGAAGCTGGAATTAGAGGCAAAGGCATAATTTGTCATTTGCAAGTGTAAGCCCAAGTCTGGGCTGCTCGGGAGAGAGACGAGAGACCTGGGAGCTCCTCCTGGGAAAGCAGGAGGGAAAATGCACTGCCTGAAGAGCTGCTCTGTCCACGGGCCGAGCGGGTGGCAGAGCAGAATGGGGACCGCCGGCAGAACGGGGACTTGGCACGGGTCCCTGGGGAGGAGGCGCTGCAGCCTGGGCTGAACGCTGCCCCGCTCCGCACCAGGGACGGGAAATTCATCTTTCTGGGCGCTGCTGTGTAGCTCTCCCTTGCTTCATTTCTGCCTCTGTTAGATACAAATGTTAGAGAAAATAAACAAAGGCAGAGAGCCGTCCTCCCCCCGCCGGTCCCCGCAGGTGCCGGGTTTCGGCGGCGCGCACCGGCGTTTATTAATTCATCCAGTCGGCGAGTAGGAAAGCACCCGGAGATGCAGTCACAGGTAACCCGCGCAGCTCGCCTTATTTCAGCAAATGCAAACACTGCTTCACACGAGGAATTATGAACTGCTGGGAGCAGAGAAGTCTCGAGTGAATTATTCAGTGTGAATTATTCTCTTAGCCCTACGCAGATGCACTGCCAGTTGAAAGGAGTTTCCACTGATTTCAGCCAGCACAGGGCTGGTGCCTTGGCCGAAAGGTGACAAATCCTGGGAGCAATCCACGTGTCACCAGAGGCAGAACCGGACCCTCAGCCCCCCGCCTCCCCCGAGGTCCCGGCCAGGGATGCTCCAGTTTGTCTCAGGACACGTGGACAGGGTCCGTCGGGAATCCCACCCGCAGCTCTCGTGGCTCCTGAGCAGCAGGGACCTGAGGCCGTTCAAAGCCAGGTTGCCACCACGCTGTACACCCCTCCTTCCATCCTAGGGCAGCGGTGGGTCCTGCACTTCTGATGGCAACACTGCCGCCATCCCCTTAATTACTTGTCATGCTAATTAAAGGTAGTTCAGGTCCCTGCTGGTGCTACCTCCAGGCTGGGTGCAGGATCAGTCCCTGCACGTTGCTCCTGCCCCTTCCCCAGCCCAGGACTCCTCACCAGCGCTCTTCCAGGCGATGCTTTTCCTGTGCTCTCCTCCTGGCTGAAGCTCCCAGTTAATCTCCCAGGGCTGCCCCACACAAATCCCCCGGGCTGTGATTTATGCCCCTCATATTCTTGTAGATAGTTATCGGATCTTGCCACGGATGTCGGGTAGCCTAGCTAGACAGATTTAGCTCTTTTAATCTCTCTTCATAAGTCAATCCCTTCAGACGCTTAATCATTTTTGTTGTTCTCCTCCAAATTCCCAACGAGATGGTTTGTCTTGCAAGTGCCTGATGCACGGCCGTATATTTACCAAAACTTCAGCAGCTTAACATGGGAACGGCCGCACGGAGCAGGCTTTTGCTCACAGCAACCCAAAGAGCCACCGAGCTCCCGATGAGATGCCAACAGCTCCACGCACTGCTGGCACGGGTCAGAGCCTCCGGGCAGCCTGCTGGGGAGGGCTCAGCTGCGGGAAAGGGGAAAAAAATGGAACATGCCACCCAAGGCAGTGAGGACGTGCCCTGCAGCACGGCGCACGGGCAGAGGGGTGGCACAGCCCAGCCGGGTGACAGCCCTGCACCGCTGGGTTTTGTCGCCGTGCTCATTTCTGGTGAGGAGGTGTGGCGAGGGACTTGCTTTCTGACGGCTCGCCTGGCCCGGTTTGTTGCCTTTCTTCTGGGAGGAGGAGGGCTGCAGATAGCATCTGAGGGCCAGGGAAAGCCACCTGGGCGAGGGGCCCGGCTGAGAGAGGGGCAGACGGAGGAAGCTGAGGCAGGCTTTGATCCCAGTGGAGCTGCTGGGAGGAGGACAGGCGTGTGGTGGGAGTAGCATGAGCAGGGAGGGAGCCCGGACTGGCTCTGTCCTTTCTCCGAAACCTCTGAAAGCATACTTAAGGCTTCATGAACAAACTCTTCCCCCTGCCCCTGCTGCCCCTGAATTCCCCGGCTAGCAAACATGCTCGTGCTTGAAATCCCAGCCGAGGAGCCCATGGGATGCGGGCTGACCGCACACACACCTGCTCTTTTAGTTGAAAAGCCTTCGCTGTTTTTTTTTCAGCCTCTGAAATGTGGGGGGAAGCCACCCGCTCCTAAAAACAGGTCATGAGCACCCGGCCTGTGGAGCTGGGAAGAGCCTGTCCCCGGGCATGGTGCTCGGGGATGGCTCAGGACCGACCTGGAGGCCAAGGCTGCCGAGAGGTCTCGGAGGTGGCTCGGTGCTGTTGGAAGAGAAAAAGGGAGGGCTCCAGCCATGCACAGGGATTTGTGGAGGTGATTTGTTCTCACACAGACCCCGCATGGCCACCCTGGCAGCCAAAGCCCCCCATGGAGCCACAGCGCCCAGAGCCAGCTCACCCAGCCCAATGCCCAGGGCTCAGCACCCTGATATTGCCTCCTGGGGCTGATGTGGGGCTGAACCCACCAAGGGCACAGGCTGGGCCCTGCCCATCCCTGCATCCCACCCCAGGACCCCAAAGCCGAGCGGAATTCGCTTGGGACAGGGGTGATTGCTTCCGCAGAGCAGGGTTAAGGTTTCACCAAGGAGCCCCAGCAGCACGGGGCTGGTGGCTGGCAGAGCTTACATGTGTCAGCAAAATCCCCCTCCTTCTTCCTTCCCTGTTCCCTGATATTTATTATTTCCCCTCATAATGCTTTTTTCATTATGAGATAAAAATCTCTCCCACTCCCCCTAATTGGAAACAACAGCTCCCAGCCTGCCGGCCCGCCGCGGCCGAGGCTCCTCTCCCGTCCCTGCACCCTGCCCGGTCCGTGTCCCCAGCCTAGGACACCCGCCTGGGCTTTTCACAGCAAAGCTGTAAGAGATGGGTCGTTTCCTCTTTTCCAGGAGCCCAGATCTGATTTAGGACGGAAGCACTTTGGGGCACGGTGTGCCCAGGTGTAATCCCACAGCTCCCAGCCCAGCTCCCTGCCCACCCCAGGGCTGGCTCCATCCCGCACAGCCAGCCCAGGCCCCCGTCTCACGGAAACCCTATCTCTGCAAACACTTGCTCCCTTTATATCTTCCTCCTTCCTTCTTTCTTCTTTTTTATTTTTTTATGGGGAGGCCTCGGAGGAGAGGGAAGCAGAGGGGGCTGGCACGCCCCCCTCCCCCTCGCCTCTCCAAAATAAAGGGATGCAGCTGGCGAGGCAGCGGTCTCTGGAGCAGGATGGATGGGGTGAGAAAGTCATTACCTGCCTTGGGTTTCACTGTGGGAATGGCTGCACCTTTCGCTGGGAAACGCCTGCGACTGAGGGGGCTTCGGGGGGCGGGGGGCACAGGGCCAAAAAGCCCCGGGTATTAGAGGGGGGGGAAAAAAACAAGGGCATCGCTTTTTTTTTTTTTTTTTCCTTTGCATGTAGACATGTAGAGTCTGAAATAAATTACCTGTCTCCAAAAACAGTGCATTAGGAGGAATAATCGATTGAACACGCCACAAACTCTGTTTTATGGTGCTGTAAGGCTGGCTGGTGCTGGGAGCCGCGGAAGGGAGAAGCTGTTACACGCGGCCGAGGGGATACTCCGGGGAGGAGGAGGGGCTGGCCTTCTTTTTATTTTCTTTTTCTTTTTGTTCCTCTCCTCATTTTGTGTCCTGTGTTGTTGTTTTTGTGTTTTTTTGTTTTTTTGTTTTTTTTTAATCTCCCCTTGGGGACTTTCCCCTTTGTTCTGCTGTGGGGGAAGAGAACTGGATTGTGTTTCTCCTGTTCCTGACTAAAAGAAATGACATCAGCCCAGTGTGTTTCAGCATCTCACCTCTTCCCTCCCGCACTTCTTACCCCTTCCCTGCCCTGAACAGATCGGTGATTTGGGATTTAAGAAGGGTTTTTCTCTTCCCCACCCCCTGTTTTCTGTGACCGTGGACGAGGGAAGCTTGTGGTGGCGGTGGCAGGGAGGACCCAGCAGGATCGCCCATCTGCCTGCCTCCCCTCAGCATCCTGCCGTGGTGCTCGCCCTGCACCCGGCCCCTCGCTGTGCCATGTCCCAGCGCCTTGAGAAGGCAGCAGGACGGAGCCCTCCGGTGCCCCAGGGGACCGGGTTCTGTTCCTCTGGGACCCGGGAACAACAAAAAGGGGGAGGAATTAGAAGATGATTTCCAGAGCCAGAAGTAAATACGTGAAAAAGGGCAACAACGCAGCAGTCGGGGGAACACGAGGGTTTCTGACAAGTTCCCAGCCTAGGGGTGATATTTGCCAGGAGGGTCATTAACTTCCCCCGTGGGAGGGGAAAATCAGCTTTTTTGGAAGCCCTTAGGTTGTTTCCTAAGGATTTTCTGCTTCCCTGATGCTCCATCGCAGCACCCTGACGGCCTGCAGGGAGGTGGGGTTGGCTTTATTCCACCCTGATGCTGCTTGTACACCACAGCCTTGGTTTTCCTTTGAGCACCAAAGAAGAGCCATCGCATTTCCTATGGTGTACCCCCTGCACGGGCGGATACCCGCTTTGTTGCCGACTTGCCCATGAACCCTCAGATCCTCTAACCCTCCACAAGGCTGAAGATCTGGAAAAAGTGGCCGTGGCCCCTCCGCTCAGGGGTCACGGATGAGCTGTGCAGCTCACTGCTGAGCTGGAGCCAGCTCTGCCACCGCAGGTCCGCCGGCAGCTCTGGGCAGCTCCCGCGCATCGCCCGAAAGTGCTCCGCAGGAGACACCATTAACCTCAGCAATGCAGCCAGCTCAATCCCCGGCTGGTGCTATCCATAATTAAAGTCGCACGGAGAAAATAAATCTTGTTCCCCACTAATATGACGGTGGAGCATGTTAAATTATGGTGCAGTTTATCAAATGATTGCCCGGTGCAGCTACCTTCTTTAATAACTTCTGATAAAACATGTCATAAAATGATTTGGGAATTAATACCTACTGGATGATGCTGTGACAAACGGCTATAATATGTTTCGCTACAGAAAGGTGCGAGTTCTTGTTTTATTTAAGAATCTCCAACCGGATTTCGTATTCATGTAAATAAGGGGCTGATTGACAGGCGAGGGCTTAGGAGAGCAGGCGGGTGGAAGAAGGGCGCTGCTGTTTTGCCAGCATTACCTTCTCCAGCAGCATGCTTTTCCCACACTTCTCCAGCAACAGCCGGTGGAGACCGGCACCGTGTCGGTGCTGTTACATCCCTGCCTCCCGTTTTCCCCTTTCCCCCCTCCTGCACACCAACCGCCGATAACCCCCGGGACTGCGGTACCCAGCCTCCAATATTTTCATGGTGATAAAGAGGTGAGGAAAGCTGGGTTCGGCTCCTTCCCACTGCCTCCCGAAGCCGTGTTACTGACTGCAGTGAGACACCGTGGTTTCCACCTCCTCCTCGCTTGGAAGCGTTTACAAGTGGTTTGAGAATCCTTGTCAAAATACAAGAGCTGGGAACTGCCAAAGACGCCACACGGAACTTGAGAGAGAGGAGCAAACAAAAAAAAAATAAATAAATAAGAAAAAAAAAAAGTAAGAAGGGAAAACATCCTGTAAAACTATCGCTCTGTTACACAGGTCACATTTGATTATCTCCTCTGAAAATTGAGTTCTCAGCAGGAGATGTAAATTTTTCACAGTGCAAATCTGCTGTCAGGCTCTGCAGGGATTTCCTTAATCGCGAGCCCACTCCTGCTCCGCGCTGAGCCCATCAGCAGCATCCTCGGGCTCTGTGATGGACCAGAGGGGCTCCCAACATCCCGCAGCTCCCCTGGGCTTTGCAGCAGCCGTTGCCAGCACTACGAGCATTAAACAGCCCCCGGGCACAGATCCTGCAGCAGCCACCCAGCTCCCTTCTCCAAGACGTGGTGCTCACCGTCCCTCCTCCCACCCCTGTTGGGGTCTCGGGGGGCTCACAAGGGCACCCCAGTGCCACCAGAGCACCCGCTGCCACCAGGACCCCGCTGTGAGCACCCGGCCCTGCCGGACCCCGGCTCGCAGCCGGCAGCCGCTGCCAGTAGCACCCCTATAAAGTCTCAAAGCAGCTCTCCTAATCAGCCCCTGTTTTCCCACCCTCATAAATGTCCAAAGCATTTGCATTTTAGGCTGAAATTCCCCATGTTTAATCTCTGCCCAAAGGAGAAAATCTGCGGGGAAAGCCTGAGCAAATTTCTTTCATCCATTTGCAATTTATCAGCAAAAAAAAACGGGGGAAAACCGACTCTTTTTCGAAAGTAAAAATAGCCTAACCACACTTTTATAAAAGAAATCATGGCTGAAGCAAAATAGTAAAAGTTTGTAACTGGAATCCCAGATAGAACCACAGGCTTTACAAGGCTGGGGAGGGGAGGGGAGGGGAGGGGGGGAACATGCTTTAATTTTTTTTTAAAAAAAAAATCCCCACATTGTAAACTGAACTAGATAAATACCACAAAACAAATATTGCATGTACTCGAGTCCTCAAACAATCAGTTCAGACCCTGCCCCATGTCCTGTTTTGTCTTTGTTGCCCATGAAAACTCTGGTGACTGTGCTCACTGCCAGCAACCTTAGCAGAAACAGCTAGATTTAAGTAAATATTACAGAATATCCCTAGGAAGCACATTTTGGGCTGATAAGCACAAAGATATGCACTACTCACCTCACTCAACAGCTCGCGTGCATCCGCAGGCGGCAGAGCAGCGCAGTGTGGCTGCGCCTCCGCCGCCGAGTATTGAGGCAAATTGCTTACAAATGGGCCCCGAGCAGATAAACGTTACTCGCTACCATCGCTCAGTGAAAAATACGATAAAATAAAGAATTACTTTGATTAAAATCACGCTCCGCAGACGGTTCACAGAGGAGGAATGAGCAACCCCAAACTTGGATGCTCCAAGGTCCCCCCACGTCCTGGTGAGCCCCGGGTCCCCCCCAGACCTGTAGGTTATGGGGTGGCTGTGACACAGGGGTCAGTGGGGACACGGGAAGGGGGAGGTCACCCACATACTGCTGCTGAAGGACCAGAGGGGAACCACGATGCTGGAAGCAAAAAGGTCTTATCCACACTAACGGGAGGCTGGGGGCTTCTCCTGTGCTGCGGGGGACCGAGGGCGCACCCAGAGCTTGGTGTGGTTTGCTCAGCTTCCCACGGGGACATGGCAGTGCCACCGCCAGCCCCTTCCCACCCTGACAAGGCAGGGCTGGGGGCTCCCTGAGAGCCGGGGGGGGTGGGGGAAGGGGGTCCCGAGGGGGTCAGGCAGCTGTGCTGTGCCAGGCTGGTGGCAGGCACAAGGAGGGCACCCGCTTCGAAACCCGCTCGTGTCACAGGAGGACATTCGTGCGCTGCCTAAGTCCATTTAAAGCTGATACGATCCCATAAACCCTGCCCACCTTAACTCGTATTAAATGGAATTGGCTGGGAGTGTGCAGCAACCGAGCTGTAAGCCAGTTCATCGAACTCCTTCCCCGCCTCTCCTAAATGGGGGCTTAGGGGAAAGAGAGCCATCAAGGAGCTCAAACCAGTAATAATGGTGTTATGTTGCAGTAGAGAAAATTAAAGTTAAACATTAGGGAAACCTTTATAACTCTAACTAGGGTTCAGACGTGGAACAGGCTGCCCAGGGAGGCTGTTGAATCGCTCTCCCCAGAGATACTCAAGGATAAGGCTAAGTACACATCTGACAGGGATGGTTTACCGGCCTGATGCGGGGGATAAGAGGGAGCAGGTGAGCTGGTGGAGGTGCCTTCCAGCCACAATAACTCTGTCGCTCGCGGTGATCGGTGCCGGGCCCCTCTGCACGGGAACATCATAAAGCATAGCCTCGTTTTTGCATAGCCTCATTTTTCACCATCTCTTGCATAGAAATACGCCCTCTGAGCGGTTTCCAGCGCTAAGTGACAGAGAAGCATGGATCAAGCACCACAAGCACTACGTGGCCCGTGCTCGGGAACTCGAGAGGGCTGCAGGAAATGTAAAAGCTCGGAACAAAGAAATCCACAGCAAAATGCATCGAGGGGAATTGCCGGGCAATGGGAACGCCTCCAGGAGGGCTTTAAGCCTCTCCATCCAGAAGGCTGCACTGCTGGGGCAGTGAAAACAGAACCGGCAACCCGGCATGTGGAGCGGCTGAAGATTTTCTCCTGAAAGCACTTCAGCGAATATACAGCCCATCTGCCTTCACCTCCCTTTGTTTATAAGCTGCAAATACAGGCTGCAGCCGGCGCGCTGCCGGGGCTGCTCCCTGCAAGGAGCCCTGGGGTGCCGACAGCTTCCCGCACCCACCAGAGCCGCCTTCTGCAGGGGGGCACTGGGGAGCCCGGGGGGCAGCTCCCCACCCCAGGACAAAGCCCCAGGCCTGGGCCAGGCGTGGAGGTGCTAGGAAGAGGCTGGAGGCAGCAGGTAATCTCTCCATCGGCCCTAGCTAATTTGTAAGGCATTACTGAAATGTCGACTGTACATATGTTAGTGTTAAGTCAAGTGGAAGGTATGCTCAAAATGTGATAAAGAAGTGGCTCAAGGAAAGAGGAGAAGCACAGGAGATAAGGAGCGGGACCCAGGGCCACGCTGCGCCATGACCACAAGTGCCCGCTGACAACGTGGCGGGGGATTTTGCTCAGGGATGTGCCGGGGTAGCCCAGGGTCCCTCTGCTGCTCGTTCCTCCGCTGTTCCCAGCATGGACAGACCCCTCCTTGGGTACCCATCCGTGCCAGGTTCTCCCAGAGAAGCATAAGAGCAGCAAGCGGAGTATGGGTGAGGGCTTATCTTTCACAGAGCTTTGGGGTATTTCTTCCACTCTGACCTCCCTGGTCCCTGCCATCACCACACTGCTGCAGAAATCAGTGCCCTGAGCCTGGGAGCTCTGCGTGGGCTCCCCTTCGCCACGGCGGTGCGGCAGACCTCCTCTCCTTGGACTTATCCCAGCACTGTGGCTTTGAAATGCTGGGAGAGAGAGGAGGGAAGGATTTGCCTGGCCAGCAGATCTCTCCCAGGACTTCAAAGGCTCTTGGATTCGTCCCAAAACAAAATAAGATTTCTTTAATTTTCCAGCAGGATAAGGGGAGAGACCTCCCTGCCAACCTCTGCTGAGCGCCTGTGCAGAGCCAGCGAGCGGGGCAGCTGCACGCTTCCCTGTCCCCGCGTCTCCGAAGGGGCGAGGACATTGTCTCCTCCTCCCCCGGCTCAGAGCAGACGCAGGAGGTTGAGTGCCAGAAAGATTGGCAGCAGGAAACTGGAGTTCTTCTTCATTCCAGCAATTTGATATATACACGTGCAGCCTGACTTCGATTTCGGCAGTGCGGGGATCCAGAGGTGGGTGTGCAGCCCAGCTTCCAGCTGCTCCAGAGGCAGGAGAGTGCTTGTGTTTAATGGCTGTCATATTAGCAGTTGCTATTTAATATTTGATGTTTAGTCTGGTTTGTCTGCTTTTCCCTTTAGATTCGGGTCTATTCCAAACAAACAGAGCCAAAACAGGCTTAGGGAGGAATCAGGTTCAAAGATAGACACAAATTGGTTTCAGGCTGGCCGGGTGGCTCGCGCTCCTTGCTGCCCGGCGCGGGGTGCAGCTTCTGGCTGCTGCCTTCTGCCCCTCTGTCCTGCCAGGTGCTGCGGGGGCACGCGGGACACCAGGGCCCGGGGCTGCCTGCCTCCCACCCGAAGGCTCATGACGGCAAAGAGGCAGCAGATGGAGCCACTGGTGGGAAGGTCTCGCCTGCCTTGTCCTGCCTGGGGCTGGAGCAACGCAGGGATACCTGCAGCCTGGTCCCAGCTACAGACACGCGTGCGCTCCTGCAGGAGCATCGTGGTGTCAGATATTTCCTCCAACTTCAGAAACCAGCGTTAAGAAAAAGAAATAATAATGTCCCTGGCATCTCCTTGGCAAGGTGCGGAGGTGTAACATTAGTGTGTGTTTTACAGTTCATGAGCTGCAGACAGCTGGAAAAATAGTTAACGTTCCTGTTTTACATGCTCCTGCCTGGCTTTCACAGGGAGCAGGTCTAGCAGCTGAGCGCTGCCAAAACAGGCAACTGCAGGTATTTAACTGAGGGACGCGACTTGGACCGTGATGCACCGAGGTCTCGGGCGTTTCCTGGCACAGTGGAAATCAGAGAGCAGGTCTGGTCTCGGTAGGCTCAGCCTTAGGGAACAGATGAATCTAGTGCGTTGTGGTTTGGCGTATGGCACAAGTAGAAGATACGTCAGTTTTAGGGGCCCTGGACCGGGAAGGCAATGCTCAGCCTGAGCCCCGTGTGTCCTGCAGCGTGTGGGACACCCTGTCCTGGAAGCGGCCGTTTGCAGACGCGCGTTGCCCAGCCCCTCTCCCCTACCCCTGCCTCCCGGGAGCTCAGGGGAGGAGAGAGGCAGACTTATTTTTTCTCACCTAAATGAAGGGCTGGGTAACCCTACATTGACCCCAGATGCCTGCGCTGACCTCCTCACCCAGCGAGCCTTCCCGGGCTGCGTTAAGCACCGGCCCTGCAGCCCTGGCCAGACACCCAGGAGCCGGAGGTGGCCGGGGGAGGATTAGGAGCAGAAATGTCCCCAGTTGCTGCGGGGGCAAGGACGTGGCCGAGCAGCCCCTCGCCCTGCAGTTTAGTGCCATGGCAGAGGGTACAGAGCCTGAGGCACGAGGCTGGTCCTCACCTTCTGTCTGTGCATGCACAGGATCTGTGCTTCTGGCGGTGATGCCCCAAGCCAGGCGGGTGAAAGCTCTGCGATTTGGGCAGCAGCTGGGGCAGATCCAAGCGGTCTCCTTAGGACGACAAACACACCGTGGTGGCACTGCAGCCTCAGCTGCTTGTCCCAGTGATCCTGATCCACTTGGAAACTACCCTGGAAAATAATAATAATAATAAATAAAATAATAATAAAAAAAAAGATTTGATGAAAGCCCTGAAGCTCACCTGTGCTTTGCAAAGCAAAGGAGAAGGCACATGGGGGGTGCCTTTGTTATTAACACCAAGCATGGAGACCAACAATGTTCCTCAAGCAGTATCACAGGACAAATCAAACCCACGACAAGGAAAGCACTGCAAAGAGCCCTACAAGGCTTCAAAACCTGGTTTAAAATAAAAATTAAACTAGGAAGCAACAGCATGAATCATGGCGCATTTCAAACAAGGAAAGGATATATTTAATTTCCAGTTTATGAAGCCAGTTTTATTTATTTATGATTATGCTCCAGTGTTTAGCTTATGTACAAAGTAATGACTCATTCCTGAGGCAGCTACAAGTCATATTCGGAATAGTACATTTCCTCCATGAGGAAATTAAAAAAACAGTAGTCCTTTCGGCCCCATCATCTGAGCATCACAGGGGAAAGGCTTGATGTTTGCATCAGAAGATTTCCCCCGTCCCTGCTCGGTGCGGAAACCGCCTGTCCTCCGGGGTAGGAAACTCCTGTGTTGTTAACCAACTGCACCAGGGAGCGACGTGTCAGCGCTGAAATGGGGCTTCTGAACGTTCTCCATTATGGAAAATAACATTTAATGAAAAAAAAATAGCTCCTGTCACAAATATGATGTTTTTCCTTCCGGTGAGGTGGCAGGGCAGTGGGATTCCCCAGCCCCTCACTTCTCAGCCTTGTTCCTGCCTCTTCTGCTGGCTCCTTGCTGCCCTTAAGCAGAGCCTTTTCACAGCTTTTCCCCCGTATCAGGGTGATGTTTTCTGTCTGTTTCTGGAGATGCACATGGGAATATCGGCGTGGGAGCCACGGCTTCCAACCCGAGGGCTCACAGATGCCAGTGGGGCTGCAGGAGCCTTTGCTGTGCGAGGGGGCACAGGGCAGCACCACGTCCCCACCACCCTCCCCATCAGGGCACCCCAGGGTAGAGCGCGGGGCTCAGGGACCCCTCTGTACACCCCAGGGCATCGCCAGGAGGCTGCAGAAGTGTCCGTGGTCCCACCTCACCTGGGCCTTTCCCCCAGGATCGCTCCCAGCCTGGGGTCCCGGTGTCCCCGCAGCCCTGGGAGCTGCTGCGGACCCTGGAGGAAGCGCCATCAGGCTGCTATTTAAGGCTCATTATCTCAGCTCTGCTACAGGCTTCCTGATAATTCCCTGAATTAGCCAGGCAGCTTTGTTCTCGAGTGTTTTTGTCAGATATCTTGGACTACACCTCGGGGAGGGGGCGGGATGGGACGGGGAAGGGGGGGTGACAGCACCACTGCTGCCTGTTTACAAGTTCCCAGGCAGGAACTACAACGCTAATTAATTTCTCATTAAGGAAGAAGTTGAAGGATAAAGAAGCATAAAACCAGAGCTCTGGGACCTGCTGTGGAGTCCAAAGACACGCACACACTTTCTTGCCTTTCATCCCCGAGAATGAGGTTCCTTTCATAGCGCAAACACCTCGCTTTCTGCCTCTCCTTTTACCGCAGGTTCTGCCTTCCCAGAGACCTCCCCTTCCCTGCCACGCTTTGAGGGGCTGTGGCTGAAGGCACCTGGTGAATGAGCACAGCCCCGTGGGTCAGGCAGAAAGAGGGCATTTCGGGAAGAAGCTCGACCTTAGCCCCAGGGTGACGCAGTGACAGAGGCTGGGAGCGGTGACTTGGGTGCAGCTGCAGCTGCTCCCTGCACAGAGCCAGGACGCGCTGGGGACGCCTTCCCAGCCTGGGTGACCCCGTCCCTGCTGCTCCATGAGCCTTGCAATGAGCAATATCTGCTCGGGTTTGCGCCTGAGTGCCCGCACTGTGCTCGTCTCTGGCTGCTTTATGGGTCAGCCCCGGGAGTTTTCCTTCAGCGAGCAGGGGGCGAGCCAAGGGCACCGGCAGATGGGGTGGGAAATGGCTCCGAGTAGAGGCAGCTACAGCCTCACTGCCAGACGGGGAAGGTTTGGGTGCTCAGACAGCACCCCGGGGTCTTCAGGGCTGGTTCTTGCTTTTGGGGGATCATTTCATGGCCTCACGGGAAGATCAAACCCCAGGGACCCAGTCCAGCACCAAGAGGGAGAGGCAGCAGCACCTCGCTCATCCTGCCGAGCAGAAACATCCTCCCAAGGTTTTTAGGGTTTTATTTTTATTGTTATAATCTCCCCCAGACAGTGTGGGATGGCGTGGCCTCTCGCAGCTGTGGGGTGACACAAGCGGCGCAGCGACGCGTCCTTCTTCTAGATGGGATTTGCCTCGTGCCATAGCTTTTAAGTGCGATGAAAACCGGTCCATTTCACAGCGTTCAGCGGACTGTGTTTTATAAGATATTTTGTCTCAAACATTAATTATGCAAACAATAAGTTTTATCAGGCAAATAATGAACGTGAGGATATTGGATATGAATTTCTTGCCTCCTCTTCTCGGCATGCGAATGGGGCAGCAAATGTTTCCTGTGGAGGCACGGAGATGCTGGAGGCAGCAGGGGCGTGAGGAGCCGGGGGTGGCAGGGCTCTGCCAGGGTCGCAGCAGGAACAGTGACCGTAGGAGCGCCGTGATGATGGGCAGGGGGCATAGGGTGGCACACGGGGGGTCACATAACCCATGGTCCTGGGGAGCCCCTGCTATCCCCAGGGGAAGGAGCACCATCCTGCTGCACGGCAGGGTGGGTGCAGCCAGCAGGGAGGGCTGGGAGCTCTCCTCCTCCCCACCACCACCCCCAGCCTGGAGCTCGTGAGCGCATATGCAGAGCTGACGGAACAGTTTCTCCTCTCATTTACAGAAGGTTTTTCCCAGCTTGGAATTCAGTTAGCTGCAGTTTTCGTGCACAGCGTGCCTGAGTTGGCTGGAGTTCGGGGAGGTGCAGCCCTTCCCTGCTCCCCCAGGTGCGGAGGGAAATCACACAGTTCATTTTTTCTGGCTGCAGAATGCCTTTTCCTTTGCATTCTTCATCTCTCAGGTACTTAATCACCATGCTTCCTATTCACATGTCTGGTCATTTCACTTGTGTCAGGGCTCCTTAACTAGGAAATATCAAGATGTTTTCACCCTAGAAAGCTGAGAAGCGTATAATTAGCCACCCAGGTAATAAATTACCTGCACTGGCGACAGCCCACTGGGGGAACCTTTATTCTCCATCTCATCCTATTATGCTGAGCCAATTTAGCACATCTGTAGTTGTTTTAAAATAGTAATTTAGATGGAATCATAGCAAAAGGAAGCTTATTAACAACTTAGCTGCCAAGAGAAAGATGGAAGGGACAGAGGCTGCGGCGGAGGGCGAGGCTCGCTCCTGGCTGGAGGACAGCACGAACGGTGCCGCCAGCCGCGCGCTGGGAGCGCAGCGCAGGAGCCGGGGAGCTCCCTCGCCAGCTTGGCACGTGGGTGAGCGCACGGCGGTGACATTGAGCTGGTGAGGCTCCCCGGGTCCCCAGCTGGCAGAGCCGAACCCCCACGGCCACCAGCTGCACGGCCCCAGGCACTGCTCCTTTGGCACCTCCCGAGCCCGGCACCGCAGCGAGGGGCGCCGGGCTCCGCAGGTGACAAGGCAGCGGACAGCTGAGGCCACCGGCCACGTACAAATCACCGAGAGCAGCTGCTGGGAAGGCAAGAGCAGCTCCAGCTTGGAGGCAGAAGAGAGAAATAATGTCAGTGCATGTATAAATAAGAGCGGTTACTTTCTGCCTCCGTGGTGCCGCGCTGTAATCCCAGTGCAACCATCCAGGCCGCTGTTTGTCGTGAGAACCGCGCTCTCCAGGCTCCTCCGGCAGCCTCAGACACAGAACCACTGAAGCGCGTTCAGCAGGAGAGCCAGCATTTGCTCTGGTGGGCATTTTGTCAGCCAGCAGCCTTACCTAATGCACCATGTGCAGCATTCGGGTGAGAATTGTTTAGAGTGCTCCATCATGATCAACAGGAGGCTTTACTTGGCAGCGGCCGAGGTTCCCAGCACCGGCCACCGATGCCAAGTGCAAACCCAAGGGCTCCATGCCTTGGCACTGGCTCCTGAATAGACAAACTGTTCATTTCACCAGGCAAGCCTTTCCTCCTTCCTCCTTGTTCTCACTATCCACCATATGAGTTCTGTTAGGCACTTTCCTTTGTTACAATGGCCAGGACCGTGTCAAGAGTCATGCAAGATCCTTCCGCCCTGGACACGAACAAGCTAGCTGCTGTGAAACCTCCCCATCCCGATCCTGCCTGAAATTCAGTTCCTGCCCATGCTGCTGTGGGGCATTTCATGATTATGGCAGGGCGAGGGGGAACACAAACCAGTTTGTAGCCTGGAATAAGGGACAGGAGAGCCCTCAGCTCCACTCTGGACCCAAAGCAGACGCTCACCTGGACATCGCCACCCTCCAGCAGCAAACAAAGAGGGCTCAAGACCTTTTTTTTTTTTTTTGGCTCTGAGGCCCCTGGCACGGCTCAGTCCATGCACACCCAGCCGAGCTCTCGCCTTGCAGAGCAGGGTGGCTGCACCCAGCCCTTGGGGAGCCGCAGACCTGGGGGTTCCTCATGGTGGGGGCAGGCACCCCCCGGAGGGTGGCCACAGGCAGTGGGTGCAGCTGGGCTGCTTGGAGGCTTCACAAGTGTCCTGTCCAAGGAGGGGGCTGCAGCTCACCGTGGCACTGCCAAGGCTCTGGGTTTGATCAAGGGCTGGGAGGCAGAAAAGTAGGGCCTGGCATGCAGGGGCACTGGGCAGCATGCCTGGATCCCGTCCCACCCCCCTAGGAGAGCTCGGGCACCCCCACGAGGCTGCTATCGGGGCTCTTACCCAACGGGACACTTAATCCTAGCCCGGCTCCTCACAACAAGGACCTAAACCCACATGAAAAATGCCATTTTTCCAAATTTCTTCATCATCTGGCAGCCCGGGGAGCACATCTACCTTGAACAAAGCATCCTGGCATCTCCTCTGCCATCACCTAACCGCTGACTGCTCCTTCAGCTCCCTCCGTACCTCTGGAAGGAAGCCTGGCTGTGCAGGAGACCTGGCCTGGCACAGTAATATCCCCTCCAAATAAACAGGCTGTCAGTAACTGCTCCGAGCAGGCAGGGCCCCGAACACAGGGCACCCTCCCAAGGCCACGTCCTGTTGTTTTTCTTCCTCCAAACCCAATGCTTAGCATATCTTGTTGATTATGTAAATAAACAAAAAGGATATGCAAAATATTTCACTGCAGCCCTCTTCAGAGTGCGGCTATAAGGCGGTGGAGCCCAGCCACTGCTGCAGGTTGCCTTCAAAGGGGGTCCCCACGCCATGAAACTGCATCGTCCCCCGGTGGTCGCCTGGGCACGGGGGGCTCCTGGCATGCTGGGACCCCATGGGTGAGGAAGACCTTGGGGGCTGCATGGGCCAGCAGCAGATTTGCCTAAAAAAGGCAGAGCAAAGCATGCGAGGGGAAGCTGTTCCCTGCGGTTTTATTTTTCCTTTCTTATTTCTTATTTACACAGGTTTTTCGAGGTCTGCTCTCATATTTTTGCTCTTCGCAAATGGAAAAGAGCGACACAACATACCAAAGCCCTGACCCTGAGTGGCTGCAATAACCCTCTGCCTCAGCCCGCCGAGCTCACATCCAGCTAATCAGCTCCCAGAAAACCAGGCCATACGTGAACATCCCCCCTCTAGATTCCAAAGAGGATTCTTCTTTCATTTGGAGGCCAGCAAAGGCACCTCTTCCACGTAATCCCAGTGCCTCGGCTGCGTGCGTGCCCGCGTCGAGCAGCCGGCGGTGCCTGCAGCCCCCGAAGCCCACCCGCGGTGCCCGTCTCGCACCCCGGCACCCCCACCCTGCCTCCAGCCCAGATGGCTCAGCGCGGGGAAATCACCGCGCTCCGGAGCTGCTCAATATATCATTTGCCTTATGCTTTCATTGAACGGATCGTTGACCCCACTTCTCCTCATTGTCTTTGATTATCTGAGGCCGTCCCATTCGCTGCCTCATGCATGGCTCCCAGGAGGATTCCAGTCCCTTCCACGCAGAAAAGCAAAGCAAATGCCCTCTCATTTTTTGGGAGGCTGGCCGCGTCCCTCTGATGAATCACCCATCCCTCTGCGCCCACATCTCACTGAAGGGCAGGGAGTGGAGGAATGGCTGTGGGTTTAGTCAACTGTAGATTGAGGAAAACAGGAAAAAAAATCTACTTGACTCAAGCATTAGTTAGCAAATCAGATTACTCTCCACTTCATCTATATTATTTAGGCTTAATCGTATTACTGGGGCTGTAATACAGTGAAAATACAATTATTGACAGAGAGATTGCAAGAATGGCATCTTTAGGAAGGCAGGAAGAAAGGGCGTGTGGCTGCTAGTGATGAAGAAGGGGCTGAGACCTACCCTGTGCTGAGACAAAGATGCCTCTCCTTTGGGGATTCCAGCTCATATCCTAAATTAGGTTGGAGCTGACGCGAGCTGAAGGCTTTCCCCCGGTGGCCAGATTGCATCGGGTATCACTGAGCTGCCGCGCGCCCGCTGCTGCTCGGGACGCTGCGGAGGACCAGAGCAGGACAGAGCTTGCCGTGCCTGACGGAGGGAGGCCCTGTCGAACACCTTGGCTGCAGTGCCAATAAACATCCCACTCCATTACAGCCTGCCAAGGACCACGAAACACGCCGATCACTCTTCCATGTGCAGTTATCGAGCGTGCCATTGATTTTGCCATCCCAAGCACCAGCGCACAACCCTTTCCGCTGGGCGGTCATTACCGCAGGACGCAGCTTCAGTGCTTGCTGCTGCTCAGGAGGCAGCACACCGGGGGCTGTTTTCCCCTCTTGCCCTCACCTCGGGACCAGCGAGTCCCACCCCATCTTAACAAAAAGCCTTCTTCCCGGGAGCAACGCTGGTTTCCAGTGGAAAGGGGCTTGGCCCTCGGACCTGCCCAAGTCAATGCTTGCGCCAGCACCTGCGAGACTGTTACAGCCAGGGGAGAATTTCCTCCTCGGAAGTTTAAAGACAAGTAAGACTCAGAATAATTAAAATCCCTTCTGTGATGCCATTAAATATAAATACAAATGGTGTTAATATCTCTGGTTACTACGAGAGCATTCCCAAGCACCCTCTAATTGTCTAATTAAATCACTGAGGGCTTAGGTTAGTGACAAGGTAATCCTTAATGGTGCCTTGCTTGTACATTTATATAAGGTACAGTACAAGATTGTTGTTTATCTAATTAATCCCCAAGGTCAGATTCAGAGCTGGTGTGCAAGGTAATGTAATTTAGGTCCCTTGTATTTTGTCAGGCTTGCTCAGACCTACTTACACCCAATTGCCGCACAGGAGGAGATGAAGCGACGCAGCTCGCGTGCCGCGGAGCAGGAAGGCGGCCCCAGAGCACGCACGCGGGGCTGTCGCCTCCTCTGCCCCACTCCTGGCCACGCTCTCCATTGCTCCTGTTTGCTGCTGTCCTTGCACTGGGCCAGCACTGGGGTGGTGTAAGGGAAAGGGGGAGCAGCACACGCTGCAGTTTGGGATGCCGGTCCCGAGCCAAAGGAGGGGATGAGGAACACACTAAAGGAATCTGCATCCCCCTGCCTTGCTGCATGGGCAGGATGTGCCACGCCGGATTGCTCCTGTACGCGGAGAGGGGCAGATGGAGAACCTCTCTTTCAAGGCAGATAATTGCAGGAGCAGATATTGTCTTCCAGAACGAGCTGCAGAGGCTGAACCCACTCCTGCCCACCTCCCCTCCCATGGCAGGGCCAGCTTTGAAGCGTACCAGCTCCTGTTGCTCGTGCTCCAAACACCCCCTCTTGCCAGATGAAGGGAGTCTCTAATGCCACTCATCACAAGTGCCAATGGAAAAAGGAAAAAAAAAAAAAAAAAAAAAAAGGAAAAAAGGCAACTTTTATTTCCCTCTCTTTGAAATCACGAACCCCTCCCTCCCCACTTCTAATGCTGGATCAGACAACGCTGATGGCTTTGGATAGTAACCGCTTGGTCTGAATTCCTGGGCAGGCTGTCAAGTTGTCACAGACCGTACATGTGCAGCGAGTGGATGGTGCTCCATTGTCCACAAATCAGGAACAGATGTGAACATCCTGACAGCCACGGGCTCCCGCGGCAGCCTGCCTTGGAGGAAATAAAAGAGCAGCCGAACTCCCAGAGATGCGGCGACTGCTTCCCCCCTTCCCGCCCCATTTCTCACAATGAAATATGCAAAATGTTAAGAACAATGGGCACGTTATGAATAAAGATGTGCAGCTGGGCAAATAATAACCCCTTCCCCATCGATGCCAGCCTTGACCCCCAAATCGTCCCCAAACCGTGCTGGCAGCGCTGCTGGAAAATCCATCCCTGCAGAAGGAAGGGGTGGATTCCTTCCCCTTCCCTCACACCCTGGTGATGCCTGGGAGCCCCCCGAGGCCAAGGGCAGCGTTCCTAGCACATGCATATAGCACCAAATTCGGCACGGTCCCGATCCTGACCGTGCTGGGAGCTGCTACAACAAGCAAACATGGCACGAGGCTGCTGGCCCCGCTCAGGAGAAGCGGTTCACAGCCCCCGCAGCCTCCCAGGGAGACCTTTCTGCCCACCAGCTCCAGGGCTGGCCCCAGCCCACCCGAGTCAGAGTCACAACTTGGCCCGCTCTGAATGCGGCTCAGCCGGTGCTTTCAGAGCTGCGGTGCCAGGGCTGCGTCTTCATTTCCATGGCCGGGGTGTATAATTCCCTCTTACATTCCTGGGCTTTCTGCTTTCTTTTCATTTGCACCGTTGTAAATTAGTATTCGCTCCACTGGAATCTGTGGCAATGTAAACACTCTGTTTGCAAGAAGAGGGCTGGCCTTTTTAAAAACTTCAACTGGTATCTTTTACCGGGACGCATAAAGCAGAGAGCAGATTTCCGCTTATATTTGTTGTATTTCAAACAGAAGCAAATGTTTATAGCCGGGCTGTAAACCACGATAATGTGGGACAGATACTTTACAGAAGCTGCACTTGTAGACAAAGGAAAAGGAGAACCCGTGGGTTAACTTGAAAGTTTGGCTTGCCTCTGCAACGCTTCTCCCGCCTTAGACGCATTTACCAAGCATCAGTCACATCCTACACATTTATAAAATTACACACGCACTGAAGTCATGCACCGACAAAAATACACATACACTGAGTCACACTCCTGTGAAATTTAATTTGTGTCCGGTCCCACATTTATGCAATTTCACACACTCGCAAATGGATATCCTGGCAGCACAAAAGCCACCGGCACGGCCCCTCCGCCCCCTCGAGCGGGAGCCTGCACAGAGCCACGAGCCTCGACTCCGACTTGGGGCAGGCGACGTGAGAGCAAGTGGACAACAAGGCGAGATATCGCTGTCATCCCATGCAGCAGGGGAACTGCATTCCTGGGAGACAGATGCGATTCTCCAGGATCTCATCGGAGAGCCAGAAAGCGCCAGGGCCCTCGCACGCCGACGAGATTTGAGCCGGCGCATCCCCGGGTCCGGCTGTCTCTTCGAGACGCTCCCTGACAAACAGTTTCGGTGACCCAGGAATATTATCTTAGCAAATCAAAAACGTAAACATTTGGGTTCAGGACTGTGCTGAATGGATTTGAAAATGAGTTATGGTAGGAACCCGGCGAGGAGTCTGAGTTTGGTTTGGCAGTTCCCTCCTTTGCCTGGAACCTGCTTTTCAAGATTAAATACGATACTCTGCAATACATCCAAAATGTCAATTACTCCAAGTCTCTCAGGTTTGCAATTACAGAATGCAAGTCATGTTCAGCATTTTATGAAACTGCTTTTTTTGGCATGGACCATCTTTCTCTTATTGTAAAAAATAACTTTCAAATCAAAGCATTAAATCAAGGCAAATACACTAGAAAAGGACGCTGGGCTGTAAACCCCTGTAACGCCGTAACTGGAAGGGGGCTGAGCGAGACGATTTCTGTTCGGGGAAGGAGAGCACCAAGTGGTAAATCAGGGTGAAAGAATGTGAAACCGTCTTTGCTGAGGAACGCCTAATCCCCCATCACGGAGCTAAACCCCACAGTCACCCTGTTAGACACCCCCGTGGGACAGGGGAAGCAAGCCTCCCGAAGACACCTCTCCCACCCCCCTGCGATCCGAGAAGTACTGTCATGCCTCACATTTTAGCCTGCTGCAGAAGCAGCTGCAGGCAATTTCTTTCAGGCTTTTCCAAGCTTTAGGTCTCCACTGCCAGAGGCGCTCTGCCCCCTCTCTTCCCCCACATCTGTAGGGCGAGCGCAGGGGCTTTGGGAACGCCGCCCGGCCCCGCTCTCACAGCTCTGGGGAGGACTCTGGCTTGGAAGTGGCTGCAACACCAGAGTGCTCCCCATCCCTCTGGAGGCCAGACTCTGCTTTGTGCGGACACTGCCTGCACGACAAAGGAAAGGTGAAGCTCCTGGCAAAGCAATGATTACAGGGGAGTGCACTCGTCTCTGAACCAGCCGGTCTGGCTGACGAGGAATCACCTTCCTTCCGCTGTGAGGTCAGCTGCAGCTTCCCAGCCTTTCAAGTGCCATCAGATCCTCCGAGGTCAGGGGAAACCCTCAGCACTGGGTCTTTAAAGACACTTTAATCATGTCACTCCCGAATGGAAGAGCCAGCAGAGCTGGTAGGACCTGTGCTTCCGGAGGCACCACGGCCGGGCCACAGCCTCGCCTGCACATAATGCGTGGGTGCTGACACCCACCCGCCTCGCAGCAGCCCGACTGGATTCCTGGCCGGGCAGGAGATCTGTCCCTCTGGTTTCGGTCCCGTTGACATTCCCATCCCAGCCGATGGCGTCTGGCTAAGCCGGGGCGGCTCCACGTGGGGCTGGGCGCAGCCGTCCCAGCCTCGGGATAAGCACATTTTCATCCATGTGCACATTTTTTATTTCCAATGAGGAGCTTTGGCAGGGGATAGCCGGGAGCTGTGAGCTCACCGTGCTGATGGTTCCAGGTCAGGCCCAGCTGCTGAAAGCCCCCAGCAGCATCGCTGTCCCCTCACACCAGCCTTGCACAAAACATGCTGGTGGTGCCGTGCCGGGCAGCCAGGCACCTCCAGCCCCCAGCACCGCCACCTCGGTGCTTTTCTGCAGCACGGAAATCCTTTATTGCAGGAGAGGGAAAGGGAGCGCGCATCTGGCAGAGGCGCAAGGCAGGAACCAGAAGCTGAGCGAGGACTGGAGCTGGCCAAGGAGTCTTAAATATCCCTGCCGTTGGACTCGAGAGCACCATTCCTCTGGACCCTGCTGCGGGCTTGGGCCCCTTTTGGATGTTATTCCTGGAGATGCAGGTGCACAGCGTTAAGAGATCATTTCCTGTTTGCACTGCAGCTTCAGGGGATGGATTTACCACTGAGCTCGGCCTGCCCTGCCTTGCTCTCCATCCCCATTTGTGCTCACCTCTGCCTCGGTTCCCCACGAGTGCCTAAGAGCCGGGCAGATCTGCTGCACGGCTGGAGATGTCCTGCTCTGCGGGGGAAACCCAGCCGCTCCCCCAGAAGGCACGCTTCCCATCGGGGGACACTAACAGCTCCTCGGCAGGGCTTGTGCTATTGATAAGGAACTGAGCAAATGTCAGAGAAATGTGAGAGGCAGAGCAAGCTGAAGGAGGGAGATACAAGCTGGAAGTCAGGCAGTAGTTCCCCCTCCGCTGAAAAGGGTTTTAATTGCCAATCACAAAGGTGATCTGTAAAACCAGCCTGAAGTGGGGAGTTCATTTGAAACACATGCAGGGACTGCTGGAGTTGCCAATGGAAGTGCAATTAAGCACAGGAGCTGGGGAGCAGGACCTGCTGGAGCCAATACAGATGGCCCCACATTACCAGCACTCAGGATAAAAACCTCCCTAATTGCATGATTTGATGGAGAGGGAGAGACTTGCCTCCCCTCCCAAGATCAACACACATCTTACAAAAAAAAAAAAAAAAAAAAAGACACTTTGAAAACTCTGGTTGCAAAGTGAACAATTTGACTCCAGAATTAACCGAGTTTAGTCTTCCTTTAGCAGCCTGTTTCCACGTGTTTCACCTGTTGCACGTGTATGAAAGGGGCAAGAATTTGTTATTCCAACAGAGAGTTGAGAGAGAAAAAGATGGGTTTGTCCGTGTCAGATGGACAAAGGCAGCACAGTCACACCCTCAGACCTCTCCTTCCTCGCCACCCTTTGGTTCGTCTCCCTCCGCATGGGGCAGTTCTCCTGCTGGACCCATTTTCTTGTCAGATCAGCCAGACTTTTGAAATGCTTGGGACTGGCCACTCATCTGCAATAACGCCTCTGCATTGCAAAAGCGATGAAGGTTAATATCTGATTAAGAAAAAATGAGTAGTACAGTAAAAACAGATAGTATCTGTCATTTAGATCACGCTCTAAATTAGGGCAAAGGTTAAGAACCACGTTAACAAGGAATGCCATATGAAAAAGAGGCATTTCCTACAGCAAAAACCCACCTGAGAGGAAGGAGTCACCCCAAGCTCCCAGTCCTCAGTGTGAGAACCTGAGTCACATGAAGCCACAGAGCATCCCCTGGGATTTCGGAGATGCTGGTCTGTTGGAACATTGCTGTCCTGGAAAAATCATTGGTCTCAGCTGCCCGCTGCAAACAGGGTGCTCCGCTGGGGTCCCTGCCTCGCCGTGCTCCGAGCAGGACACCTTGCAGCAGCAGGGGCAGGCCCTGCTGATGGCACGTGCAAGGCAGGAGGAGCTTCTCCAACTACCTTCTGGAAACTTTATATTCTTGTGAGCTCAGTCTTCCTTTATCAGCAGAGATTCAGGTCTGAACAGCAACGTGAGTTATGCTCAGAGGAAACTGAAACCCTTGCTAAAAAACAATGTTATCTCAGCAAAGAGCAGCCCTCCAGCAGGGCACGCACCAGCAAACCCCGGTACTCGCAAGCACCTGACACCAGGGATATTTCCCCTGTGCTGCTCTTCCCTTCCCTCAGCCAGAAGTCAGCGCTGGTGGAAGGGGCAGGCTGGCAGCCCTGGGACAAGCCCATCCCCAGGTCACTTCCAAAGGACCATTTGCTCCTTGGGATCTGGGGTGTCCCTGGCCCACCAGCACCAAGCGGTGACACTTTTCATCCGCATTTCCCTCTGACGGAGGATGGATGCCCAGCATGGGAGGGCCCGGCAGGCTCCACAGCCCATCTCCCCACGCTGGTGGATGGCGAGGTCCAACCTGCCTTCTTCATCCTCCAGGGAAAGACTGTCAGCACCCACCAGCCCTGGCCGTGAGAAAACAGGGGCAGCCTTCGTGGGCCAGCACAGCCCCATGGCAAGGATCAGGCATCATTAACCACCTCATGGATGCTCATCTTAATTTGTGCTGAAATAGCGAGGACTGGTGGCCTTCAGACACGGGTCCCCCAGTACAGGGCAGCGCCCCGTCAGCCTGTGGTCACTGGGTTCTCCAGCTGGCAGAACTTTTTTCCTGTGGTAGAAGTTCCTACGGTGCATTTAGACTATTAAACCAAAAATCAATTCCCATTTGATGCTGCATCCCCAGCAAGGCTGCTCTGACAGCCTCCAGCCAACGAGGGCTCAGACAGGGAGGCGAGCCGGGCTCGCTGCCCCGCGTCCTTCCACCACCGCCGCTGCCATTAGCTGTTGAACGCGGTCCAACAGCGCTCTAAGAGACGCCGAGAGCCTGTCAGTCGCAGCATGTGCTCTTTCTCATTCACTCCCCAAGAGAGATAGCTGTGGACGGAGTGGAAAGCTTTCCGAGTAAGGCTTTTGGTTTGTTTTCTGTATACAAGTTGCTGTGTGTTTATACTGGGCTGGAGAGGGTGTATTAAAACCGGGGCTATTGCATGCTCTTTAAGCATGTAATTACTAGAAAAGATATTGATACACTGAGAAGAGTTTAAGGGGAGGCTATAACGATCCAGAGGCTGGAGGAATCCAGACAGAAGTATTTTAAGTGCAGCATCTGCCTACTTCAAGCAAGCAGCAACCAAGGGGCGAGATGACAACATCCTGCAAAGAGCTGAAGTGCATAAACACTGCAGGGAAAAGGCTCCTGGTAGACGCTGCTGAGAGCCAGGGATCACGGTAATGAAGAGAGCTTCGGCTGAATGCTGTGAATCTTGCCGAAGTGAAGGTGTGTTGAGATAGCAGCTCCTCAGGGAGAGCCCCGGAGAGGACAGGGGATCCCCGGGCAGCAGGCTGCTCCTCCAGCACAGCTGCCGGCCACCGCGGCACGGGGCAGGGAGAGGGGAGCTGAAGGCTCCCCGGCACAACCCTGGCCTGCAGCAGCCCTGCTGCTGCCATCGGAGGTGGTTTTCTTGGCTGCAGAAACAACCTAAGGAGAGGGCATGAGGTGAGAACATGCCATCGCAGCAAAGGAGGGTGCCCGATCTCTGAGAATTCACTGTAATTCCATGGTAATCTGCCCCCCTCAGGGCCGGACTGTCTATCAAGGTCTTGACTTCGACACGGGAGAACTGAATTAACCCTTGACATGAACCTTTGCTTCTGGCTGGGCCTTTGTAACATCCATCTCCTCCACAGCTTCTAAGGAAGAGCCAGGTCCCAGCTTTAATTAGCTGCTAAGAGCTTGCTTGCTCTCTTCACTCCAACTACCCCTGTTCACAGAACTTGTAAAAGCCTAATTACCTTCAGCTCTTTTAGCCCGATAAAGGTTTTGTTCCAAATCTGCCACCGACTCGTGTGATGTCAGTGAGCCTGTTTTCTCCTGGCCTTTTCTCCCTGGAAATCGGGGCGGGAAAGGTGCCTGTCCCACAGGGAGCCAGAGGTAATGAGCACCGCGGGTGTCTGAAGGTGCCCCCCTCACCTCCAGAACCTTCTTTTTTGCTGACTTTCATTTTCAGCCCAAAGTTACCTTAATAAAATACAAGTTCAGTTTGAAGACCAATGGAAGGGAAGGTTTTGCGCATCTAAATTAAAGAATTTTATCGCTTCCCAGAGGTGATCAGTGGAAGTCTGCAACGCAATCACAGGCGCGGAGCCTCACCGACCACCACCCCCAGCTGCTCGCCCTCCCAGCCCTGCTGCCGGGGTCCTCCGCTGGGCAATCGTTTCGCTTTGTAATCCTACCTGAGCGCTTTAAACGCTATTAAGTGCGGACACCGACACTGATACAGCACTGCTGATTGCACCAGGGAGGGATCCACGGCTATTTAGGACCCTATTAAGTAAATACAGTGAAAGCAGGCAGTCGTAACCAGGTAATAAAAAAAGCATCAAATTATTTTTATAGTCAGAGCTACCAGAAAGTTCCCGTTCATCCCAGTACAAGTATTGCTCCCTGATGGTAAAAAGATTGTTTGGAGAGGAGGGACAGCTGCTGTCTTTCACACTGTTAATTATGAAGATGGGCTAAGAATTAATCAGGTAAGGGGAGGGATAAAAAAAAAAAGTCAGGATAAGGAACTGCTGAGTTTGTCCTTTGAAGTTAACCCATTGGAACTTGTCAGAAACCCAACATATGCATCCCCACGTACATCCTCAGCTTCCAAAAATGTTAATCTACCGCTCATTTTCTAACCCCATGGAAGTACATAGGGTTCTTTATGTTGAAATCTGGCTGGGCAGCCAGGAAGGGCTCGCAGGGAGAGCTGCGGGGCAGAAGGCTGGTGCCCACTCACCACCTGCCCTGCGGAGCGGTGGGAGGCGACGCCTGCAGATCCCTGCAGATCCCCTCCGCCCTCGTACACCGAGCACAGGAGCTGCCAGCTGCAGTGTGAAAACTGCTCTTCCCCAGCCAGAGTGCCAGAAAGCCAAGCAAAATCTCAATCATCAGAAGCAAAGAATCAAAACCCATCTAGCTGGCAGCCGAGCTGAGGAGCTGCTGGTCTCGGAGATGGGATTGATAAGATCCCTGGGAGGCGCTGCAAGATGGGAAGTCTGCGTGCCAAACACAGCCAATTAATGTCAGCCCTTTTCCATGCCAACCAATTAAGCTGTGTATACTTGTCACCAGCAATTGAGAAGGGGGTGGAGGGCAGAGAGGACATGATTCCAGAGGAGCCTTGAAGATATAAAACCTGCTTAATTTATGGAGGGGAGGGTGAAGGCGTAGACACCCTGCACTAATCCAAACGGGACCTGATTAATGTCTTCGCTAATTTAGGAGCTGCTTGGCTCTTGTGACCTGGTGAGGCTTCATTTAACAGAAACCAGGCTGGCATGGGAAGCAAAGAGCAGCTTAACAATGTAAGAAGCAACAGATGGGGTCTCCAGCCGCCTTGCCAAGCACCAAAACTGTTTTCTGAATGCTTTCTCTTAAACCTCCAAAAGGGAGAGAGGAGCACAGAGCGATAATCACAACCATAAAAACGTGTGGCTTACCCACTAAGTGGGCAGCCAAGAGCTCTTCTGGCTGGGGAAGCAAAGCTGTGGCAGCAGGAGCCGGTGCTGAGCCCTGCTCCCCACATCTCCAAGAACAGTGGACAGCAGCAGGGGCACAGAAGAAAGGCAGCTTCTGACCTGCTTATCCCAGTAAAAGCCGTGGGCTGCTGCGAGGCAGAGGAGGGTGAAGCCCCCGGGGAGCTCACAGCAGTGCTGGGATATCCGAGGGGTGCTCTTGGCCAGGAGGCACATGAGCCAAGCTGCTGTCCTGGAAAACAGGCAGCCTCCCTCCTGACATAACCAGTGCCTCAAGCTGCAGAGAGCTATTTTGGAACCCCGCACAGAAGGGAGCATCACTGGTTTGGAGGTGTCCCCAGCACCCTGCAAGCCCTCTTCTTGGGGCGAGCCATCTCCATCTGCCTCCCCAGAGACGCTGCCTCGGCTCTGTTAGTTGCATGGCAAGGAGCCTTCAGGCACGGGTTAGCAGTGGGCAGCCACCAGCGTGTGGTGGCAAGTTACCTGGCTGCAAGAGAGATCGAAAGATTAAAGCCATGGAAAAAATCCGCGGAAGCCGGGAAGTCAAACGGAGCACCCGGTTCGAGCCTCAGACAATCCATTTATCAGATGGGGGAGCAGAGGCACCAATAAAGCACGGAACAAGGCAAGCCTGCCTGCGTCTGGAGCTTTTTAATAAAGAAACAGTAAAAAACAAATAACAGAGCAGCCCCACTAGCTCTTGCCAAGGGGTTTCAGGAATTGCACCTGGCAGAGGAGAACGGCTCAGACACAGTTGTATCTCCTCGAAGCCAACGCTGTGAGGAGCAAAAGGTGTCGTTCTTGTACACACCATATGCCAGCATGTAGATGCTAAAAAAAAAAAATACTGATGTAGGGGTTTAGTTTTTTAGAATTGCTTATTCTTTCCACCCAGGAAATAATGTCAGTTTCCACAGATCCTGGCTGTACTTTGTCCCTGGAATACTCAGTCTGCAAGCAAACAAAAATAAGGAATGACCACTGACCCCCTCCCTCTTTGTTTGCATTTAAGGCATGTACATTAGAAACAGAAGATATTTATTGCAATTTCTTGCAAAGCCTTCATAAAACACCACATAGCCTGAGGAGCACAATAACAAAAGCAGTGTTCAAAGTCAAGTCAGATAGTCTCGCCTCTATTTGAACAGGGTTTTTTCACCTTTTCATACAAATGCTCCAGGATAGACAGAACAATGCCTGACATTTCCGAAGCCTGCATCAGGTCCATTTAAAAGCCTGGCGTGCACAAAGCACGTTGTTGATCTCCCAGTCTAAGCCAAGTATGAAGACAAAAAATAAAGTTTCCTTCTTTTCCCCCTGGATACAATAGGCAGCAGCAGGCCAGGCTTTCTCCTGAGCTTTCTGATGCAGCAGGCACCGTGACCCTGCCACAGCCGTGCTCACCTCCGCCAGCATCCAGCCGGATTTCGGTGGTGTTTCTGGGACTGAGCTGCAGCCACGCTGGTGCTCAGCACGGGAACAGACCTGCTGAAACCCAGAGGGGCTGGACCCAGTGACCCACACCTCCATAAACCCAGCGGGCAGCATCCTGCCTCCAGCAGCCCCCTCCTCCTGAGTCTGGACACGTCTTCTGGCTCGCCGCAGTCCATCCCTGGCATTTACCTCTTCCCTGCACAAACACAAGTCCTTTGGCCAGCCGTGCCCTGCCGCAGCGCAAGCTGCTGCGTTTCAAAGGCTTGGAAAAAGTGACAAGCAGCAGCTGCCTCTGCTGGATATGCTAAAAGCAGGGAGTGCCATTACCTAATCCAAAATGAGACGTGTGTTTTAGAGCAACAGCTAAAGTGCGTGGCTGCCTGATACACTCCCTTCAAAAGGGCTTCGTCTCAGCTGGCTCGATGGGAGATAAGGTGGTTGTGGAAAAACAGGGGAGTGTCAGCAAGGAATGAGCTACCCCTTCCTGCTCCGCTTTTAATTGATGAGGAGCAGCTTCTGGCAGAGATGCCCTCCCCGGGAGCTGCAGACCTAAGACTTACACAGTCTCACCAGCGTGCACAAACGCAGATGTACCTGGCAAGCAATTTACAGCAGGGAACAGTCAGAGCACACCAACAAGCCCCACAAATGAATTTCTGTTCTTTAAGTGTTGCCTGTTCCATCATGAATGGCTTATTAAAGGAGTCCACGGTGTTGCTCTCCACACGTAAAGGAGTTTATTGCAAGTGATTTATTAAACTGCTCTAACTTGTCAGCAGCCACTTGAAACATCCACTCTTTTCTTCCTTCACATTTGCTAATGTCTTTATAAATAGCTGAATAAATAAATCTCCAACACTTGTGTCTGACTGTCACATATCCAAAACTCAATCGATATCAGCCCAGATTAGGAATGAGGTGAGACTGAGCCCTCCCCGCTTATAACCAGCCCCATCTGTTGAGGTAAATGGATGGTAGCACACTTCCAAAAGATGTATTTTATGCCTTCCTGCAGAAGAGCTGGGCTTGACAGTACCTAATTCTTCCCGTTTCTGGCCTGGCCAGTAGGTGCTGGATCCCTGGGTGAGATGGATGGCACTGCTGCAGGACTCCTCTCCCACAGCCTTCCAGCAGAGATGCTCATGTGCAGACCCTGCTGCCTTTATAATCTACGCAGCTAATAGAGTTCAGATGCCTTCAGCTCAGTTCCCGCTAGACTAATCTCTTTCCAGGACAGGACTCCTTCCTATCATTAGTTTTACCAGTCTCAGCTCATCAGCCTTAATTTATTTGCTGCAGAATCACTGTTATTTTAATGATTTGCTCTGAGTTGAAATTCTGCCCGTTCCCTCCTAAAGTTTTTCCCTGTTTTGAAAGGGCCCAAGTGCTGCTTCTGCTGGTCCCAGCCCGCAGAGCCCCCACGCCGCTCCAGAAGCGTCTCTGCAGCACACGAAAGCCAGGCTAAGGGTGGGTTTCCCCCCCTGCCCAGAGAAGCGCTTGACCAAAAGGCATGACCACCATGCATTTGCTGTTCCCAGCACAGGTGCCATGAGCAGAGCAGACACCAGAGCCGCTGCAGCGTCCACAGCCCAGCCACAGGCGCCCAGCTCGGCACGGCTCTCCATCCATCCTCCTGTCCGGGTAATTTAGCTCGGAGCTGCAAACCATATGCTCTGGATGCGCCTCTCTCCTCTTGCTCTGGCTGTTGCCGCTGAAGTCCAGGGAGATTCTCTGGAAGAAGCCACTTTTAATTTGTAATCTGATTAAGCCATTAGAGGCGAATAGAGCAGTAACTAACACAAATTGCCAATCGTTTCCATCAGCAAATCCCCCCAATTAATCCTGAGATTAACCCTGATTACACGCAGTAATGGTGATCAATGCACCCTAATGGGGTAAATCCGCCCACTCCACTTTCTTCCACATCCCAGAACGATCAATTTTAAATCAGCGTGATTTATCTGGCAGGATCCGAGCGAGGCAGGGAGTGGAGATGGGGCACCGCCTGCATCTCCAGAAACAATCAGAGGAACGCTACCTCATTAAGCTAACTGCCTCCCTTGGGGAAAAGAAAGCCAAACTCAGAAAAAGAGCTGGATAGAGAGAAACAAAGTGCAGGGGAACGCGAGACATTTCATCCGCCTGCCTACTGCACGCCTGCCCGTTTGAATCCTCCCGGCACTCAAAAGCTCCTGCGAGGTGATGAGACCAAATGGCTCAGAGCAAGGCTGCACTTCTCAGGGATTCCTCTGTCAAAGCGAGGAAGTCAGGCTGCAGAAGAGCTGAAAAGGAACAAGCCTTCCCACTTTGTGATCCAAGCCTCTGTTCTTCCCTTTGCTGCCGAAATCAGAAGTTACCCAGGACCATCCATTCCCGAGGATCCCCAAGCACTTCGCAAGCTTCAGAGCCTGGCTTAGTTCTCACTTCTGTGTTATTTATAGAGCAGCTGATATCCAAATTCTTGCTTCAATGGGGATTTTGCCTTTGTACGGACTAAGAAAGGACTAAGTCAGAAGCTCAGGATTTGACCTTTGGTATACAGAAATCAATTCATCCTGCACTGAAATGCAGCCATCTCCAGGGCGAAATGCAGCAGCAGTTTAACAGTGCATGGCAATAAAGCAGGTTGATTTATACAGCCTTCTCCTCCAGCACTACTTCCCCTACTTTGGGGAAGGGGAAGAAGAACCGCAGGGAGATGTGCTAGGCTCCCTGCACCTCCCTGCAGCCCGTGGGGCAGCAGAAACTCCGGCGGCTCAGGGCAGCCTTGTACCCAAAGGCTGGGGCCTGGGCAGAAGTCGCATCGGTAATGGCATTTGTTGTCCCCAGCAGCATTTTCTTGCAGGTTTTGTGATATGGGAGGGAACACCTCAAGAATTACAATTCCTCCTGCTTTAACCCAGACTCTGACCAGGTGCATTCCAGGTGGACCCTTCCCAGTATTCCCCCAGCAGCTTGCCCTGTGCCAAGACAGTTTTCTTCCACCAACACCATTTTCACAAAGTGGTATGAGCCCTGGGTTCAAACCCTGCCTCACACCCCATTAAGATGATGGGGCAACATGTCCTGGCAGAAATGGGAATCCTTTCCTGTCCTTCATCTGACGGGTGAGGGGAGAGCTGTGGAGGGACACCAGAGGCACTGCAGAGCTTCCAGACCCACTGCTCAGCCACTCCATTAGGATTTAGGGAAATGCTATGGGAGCTGCACTAGATGTACTCCTAATGTTATCTCTAGATCCAGCCATGCAAAAACTGAAGAGCCTCCATAAAAGCAGAGGGCTTTTTCCACCCCATTGCACCTAGGTCCCGAGGTGCTACCAGAAATCCAGTCCCTGTGCAGGTATCACCGCACATCCAAACTGTGAGGAGGGGGACACGGCCCCTGTGGATCCATGCCCACTGCAGGACCTACACTTTGCTCCTCAGACCCAGCTTCTCCTTCCCCCAGGAGGGAACACCAGTCCCCTCCTGCCCTAAACACAGCGGGGGCTCCTGTGCCAGGACTGCAGCTCAGGGAAAGCAGCCGTTCGTGTAGCGGCTCCTTTGCCCACACCGCCTGCTCCAGGAATGCTGTCAGAGAGGAGAAAAACGCACAGCAAGAGGCTGCCTAAGTATCAATCAGCCTTACAGTCCCCCAGGGAGGAAAGGTTTAGTTCCCCTGCAGAAGCGGCGGTCAATAAACACGGCACGTGCTTTATCGCCTGTCAAGGCTGCCCTCTCCCATCAGCAGAGCTGACACCAGCCCGAGGCAGGAGAGGAGGCAGGAGCCCAAGAGCCCGGCCACGGTGAGCCTGGCCACCTCCTTCCAGCCCCTGCCTCCTGCAGGGCCACTGAGGATGTCAGATGTGCTGTCCTAAACACCACAATGGAAAACAGAGCTGGCACAGCACGAGGGTGTCCTGGGATAAGGAGCATCTCACAGCCCAGGCCCAGCTTTAGGCCAGCAAGTTCTACACAATGCTGGGGTTTTTTGTAGTATTTTGCCCCAAGTTAAGCTAAAAAGCCTGGGACACTTCAGTTCTGCCCACACAGCACATAGGAGAGACTGCAGCTCTGCTGCTCAATAATTCACTAACATATACAGGACCAGTGACCCCTCAGCCAGGCTCAGCATCCAGCCCAGCCATGCCCCAAGCCCCCCATCAATCTGCACGACCTCATGAATCAAGCTGGCAAGACACAACCCTGCTGCCCAGGGCAAGACCCTGCAGCTCTCTCCCTGGAGGCACTTCCCAGCTCAGGGGCAGGCAGAGGGGCTCGTCCCGCTGACATTGCTGGGACACCTCCGAGGCAGGCGCACATGGGGAGCTGTGCTCCTGCTGAGCCGCTCGGGGAGCGGGCGATGCTCACAGCAAGTACCAAAACAGGGGGAAGCCTGAGGGACGTACTCTGGCAACTCAAAGGCCGCGAGAAAGCAGGCCAGGGCCATTTCTCCAGAGCCCTGCCTTTGCAGCCAGCAGGCTGGGTTTGCACCTTTGCACGCACAGCCCCAGGTGAGCACTGTACAAAGCACACCAGTGCTGTCAGCATTTCCAGCTAGCACTACAAAATCATCTGCCATCGTTTGAGATGCGGATCGGACCCCAGACACACATAGGCACATCCTGCAGGTGATGTTTTTTTTCCACTGCTGGCTACGGGGGGTTTCAAAGCGCTTTGTTTCGGGATGAGGTGCAGGGCCCCAGCGCCTCAGCTGCCCCCTCTCCCCCCGACTCCTGCAGCCTCTCGCAGAGGGGCTTTTTCTCTCCTTTGATGTTCAGATGAATCAAGCCTCGGCCGTGAGAAGCCCCACGGATTTATGAGCTCCTCCTCTATGATGTCCTTCCAATAGCATCCCCCAGCAGAGCATTTGCTCTCCCTTCCTCCCTCGCTGTGCTGAGCCAAGCATTCCTTTCTCCTCCTCCGTCCCCTCTCTGCCGGCCCAGCTCGGCCGGAGCCCAGGCTGCGAGCAGAGAGCTCTGCTCTGCAGAGTGGGCCACCGGCAGCTCATTTTCCTGATTACAGCAGGTTTGATGCCTCCTTGCTGTCAGCCCCACAGAAGGTAATGCAGCCTTGCTTGACAGCCAGAGATGAAATACTGCAATTCAATCTACTCCCACCCCAAATCATGCCAGGTCTGCAATTCTATAGAAGTTGCCACAGACTTGAAAAGAGAGGGACAAATAACTGTGATGGAAACCATTCACTGGAGACTTCTAGGGGAAATTATACACCCGCAAGGGGAAAAAGGATCATTAGGAGGTGACAGGAGAAAGCATTTGCATTGCAAGTCAAACCAGCTGGAGGCTCCGAGGGAAGCATTGTGGTCACTGCCCTCCCCAGTCCAATTCAATCAGCTCCAACAATTGGGAGAGCCTGGAAGACAGCCCTGCCAGCTATTTGACCCAGATCCCCCGAACATAGAAGTCAACCTTTAGCTACGAACAGAAGTGGAGGGTTGCAAAGGTCCCACAGAGTTCACCTCCTGCATTAAACCCAAGCACAGAAAAAGTCTGCGCCTGTCTCCTTTTTAGCAGTCACCTCCACCTCGACAGCTTCTGAGAGCCATAACTGCACGGGGAGATTGCTTTGCTTGGCAAACAAACGGAGATTAAAGTGAGTTCACCAGGAACATCTCTATTTAGTTTCTGGGCTGAGCATGCTGATAATGTGATGGCACATTTAACTTTCGCTGCTTGAAACAAGGCACAAGGAGATGGAGGAGATGTAAAAATAAAGGCGAGTTTATCCCCAGCATGAGCATCACACCAAAAACCCTGTCCCCAGATGCAGCCCAGGCCATGCAGACATACACAGGTGGGCTCCTGAGCCACCAAGGCAGAGACACAGAGGCAGCAGGCAAGGAGAGGGGCGAGCCCCCCTCTGGCAGCAAGCACACAGCAGATCCAGAGGGGTGGAACAACCCCCGGGACAGAAATCCTTCACACCCCACCCCTCGTTTCTCTGCCAGAGCATTAGCACAGAGTTCTCCGAAACCCCAGAGAGGAGGTTTGAGGAAGGGGAGTGATGAAAGAGGGGCTGAGAGAGGCCGTCTTCCAGCCAGCTGGAGCAAGGGCTCCTCATCATCCCCCGGGATGCACGGGCCTCTCGCTGCATCCACACGCAGGATGTGCGGAGAAGCCTGCCCTGACATTTGCACGCAGGCTCAAGCCAGGAGCGCTGGATTTGCGGCTCTGCCTTGGCTGCAGGCACGGCGTGGAGGTTTGCAAGGCGGCCTCCAGCACGTCCTCAGATGGCCGGCGCAGCATTAGCAGTCTGGGCACAGCCTGGCAGAGGCAGCTCTCCCCAGTGGGCAGAGCAGGCGGGGAAGGAGGCGATATACTCAAGTGACATTTGCGCCCAGGCGCGACGGCGTGTCACTCAGCACAGCCAGACCACGCGGCATCTCTGGGGCACCAAAATTACACAGCCGAGTAAAGCCTACAAAATCCATCTGCCCTTTTCAATATTTGGAGATAATTAACTCCTCCAAGCTGAGATATTACAAAAGAAAGCTGTTAGTGAATCTGTTCAGCCACAGGTCTGGCTGGATATGGAGCTTGCAGGCACCTGGGACACTAAAAGGGCAAGGAGGATGTTTCATATTGCCATGCATTCCTGATGCCCTCGTAGAGAGCCCACAGGGGGACACACATAACACAGAGGGCCAGAAGAAAAAGACCAAGAGCAGACTGACTTACCGGGAGAGAGACGTCATCGCCACCCCTCTGCTGGTACCATCTGAACCACAGGCATCTCTGGATGACTCTGGCCCCAACAACCCACCTGCAGCCAACCAGCACCCAAACCAGGCCCTACCCCCCTCCCTGCAGTATTTATACTGCCTGCAGCTGGCCCAGCCCTGCCACCAGCAAATCCCAGTCAGACCAGTTGATTGCAGCTGCCGGAGGGGGGCAGTTAACACTTTCCCTTCCATCGTCACCTTGGAGCTATATGCCCATTGCAGGGTGATGCCAGGGAAAGCGAATGCAAGGGCAGCTCTGCTCTCCTGCCTGCTGTGTGCTTCATGCCCATCCTGTTCATGTTCATCCCAAGGGTGGGAGAAGCTCGGCCGCACGGGCTGCCTGGGGGGGGTTGGGAGCCCGGCACTGCCCTGGGTGGGCGCGCGGGGCTGCAGGCTCCTTGTGCACCTGGGCAGATGTGCAGGCTTCTCTTTGAATTAAAAAGCAGGCCAGCGGCCAGCAAACAGGGCAGGAGGGGAAGTTCATGCCCAGAGTGACTGGGAGAGACACAAACTGAGCAAGCAAGGGGTGAAGAGAGATGTGCAGAGCCCTGGGTGAAACCGAGAGCCTCCCGGACAGAGAATTCAGCGGGCATCTCCTCCTGTGAGCCATTACCCTGTTTTTGACAGACTTTTCTCACCCTGCAGCTCGCGGGATGTGAATCATTCACAGGTACGGCGTTTTGGCTGCCTGGAGAGCTAACACGCTTTACTAGCTCCCCAGGCCCCTGGTTTCCCAGCCCTGAGTGCTGCATGTGCTGCTCGTAAAACCTCGGGAAAGCCTGGGGAGAGGATGAGTAGGATGCGTGCTGCTGCTCACCTCCCCACCCCGCACCTCTGCCTCTGGCCCTGGGAAAGCACAGCATAAGGCCATTAAGAAAGAACCTGACGAACTCAGGATGAGGTCCTCAAGCAGCTGGCAAGGCTTTAAGACGCTCTGCTAATTGCTGGAGCGGCGCAAAGGCTGCCAGTCCCCGGAGCAGGGCAGATGCTTCCCGCAGCAGCGACCCTGTGCAGAGCCGCCGCTTCCCGTCCCCATCCCCGGCCGCTGCTGCCTCCGCGGGTCATGGGGGCAGTAAATATTTGCACAGGGCTGGACAAGGAGAAAGCAAACAGGGTTCTTTTATTTATGGGGCTTGGCAGCCCGCTCCCCGGGCAGCTCCGCGGCGTTTCCGTCCTCACCAGCCCCTGCACACCCCGGCTGCTCCGCGGGAGAGGCGAAGGAGTGAGAGATGTGAGGCCAGATCGGGGAGGACAGGGAGGAAGCGTGTGTGACAGAGAGAGGGAGAGTGTCAGAGCCGGGATTTGCAGAAGCAAGTAAAGTGGTGTTGCACGGGTGTTTTTGAAGCTGTGTTTATTTTACCTGCAGGCTGGAAGGAGGGAAGATGGATGCATCTGCTGCTCCGGCTCCCTCCCGCTGCCAGGGCCCCTCTCGTGCAGCCAGGCCCGCTGCGCTGGGTCCCCAGCAGGATTAAACACTTTTTCTGTGCCTTTTCCTCCTTCAGGGGGTGGTTTCGGGTCTTCCAAGAGGGACAGAAGGAGCCTGGACCCTTCCTGCACGGACGCAGATGTGTGCCAGGACACGCACACGCCTGCACACTTCTGTACATGGAGGTGACCCTTGCACAAGGCAGGGCTCATTCCCCTCCCCAGGGCACCCCCCTGAGATGCTGCCCAGCCTCCAGCGCGTGCTCCAGGGACGCAAGCCATGAAAATACCTTCAGAGCAGCTGGGTGTCCCGGGAGAGCCTCATCTGCTTCGTATCATCCACCGGAGACTGATGGCAGGAGGCAGAGGGGAAGGAGCTTGGGGTTCACTGACCCCTCTTCGTGCTGAGTGTCTGGGTTTAGGAAGGATTCAGACTTATTACAAGCCTCCGGAGTTGTTGATTTCTTGGATTTCTGTCATGTCATGAGGAGCTTTCTCCGGGCTGGAAAGGGCAAGGGTATGTATCTCATTCCATAAACTCCTCTGAGATGAAGGTAAGCCCATGAGGCCAGGGGTTAAAAAGACCCAGACCAGGCTGGAACTGACAATCTGAAGGAATACGTGAACAACAGGATCCCGGTGGCTCTTCAGGAGAGGTCAGGATGGTTTGCTGGTGATGGACAATGTTTGTTATTACTTTGGTGCCCGGCGTGAGGGGCTGTGCCGAGCCAAGCCCCATCCCTAAATTTGCTAATGGCTCGGAGGGATAATCTGTCCTGGCCTGTCAAGCCTGGCGCTGCCCATCGGTTCCTTCAGCATGGCTGACAAAGTGCTTTATTTATGCACCACGACCAACACGGGGACTGGGCAGTCCATCGCTCACTCCAGCAGCACAAGCAGGAGTTCCTTCTGACAGAGGGATGGATGGCCTCCAGCTGGAGGTCTCCGCAGGCTGCGGGATTGATCTCCCTCTCCCAGGTAAACCACGGCGCTTCTCCTTCAGGCGGTCATTTCTCCAGCCAACAAATGCACAGTAGCAGGAGTGGGGGAGATCACAGCAAGCAGGGGCTGTGCTCCAGAGGTGGAAAGGGGGAGCCAAAGCAGGGCCCCACCTGCTGCTCCCACGGAGCCCACCTCCCAGACCTGCCAGCCGCTGCCACCCAGGTCCAGACCCAGCGAGGGCTGGGCTGTGCCCTCGGGTGTCCGTAGGAGGACAAGGCTGGCATTCCCTAGGACTAAGGGAGGTGGCGTCCCTGGAACAGCAGGAACAGGCCAGAGTGTGACCAGGTGTGGGGCCAGAACTGGCTCACTTGCACAGTCCCCCAGAGCGGCAGCCCTGGCTGGGTCTGACTCTCTGCCTTGCTCCTTCTGCCGTAATTCGTCCTGCAGCAAAGTGAGGCTAAACAGTTACCATATGGGTTCGATAGCACGCTGCACCTGTTTTCCCCGTAGATAACCGCATGTGGTACAGCGTGATGGAGAGCCCGGGCTGCGCGCACACAGTCCCACGGCAAGCCTTGGCCACGGGGTGCTGCTGCTGGCAGCGGGGACTGCTGGAGCTGCTCTCCTCCCTCGTGGGTCTGCTGGGCTGGCTTCGGTGCCCCAGGGAGCGAGCCCTAAGCCATGAAGTCCCCAGCTCCAGACACCACTGGATCCTGCCCCAAGGTGCCACCGGTGATGCTGCAGCCTGCGCCCCCGAGCCAGACAGCGATGGGAGGGCGCAGAGAGCAAAACGCCCCGTCTCCATCAGGGGTAGAGAAAAGGAGGCTGGGGGCATTTTCCTCTTGCTATCCATACATTTTCTCTCAGGGAATGTAAATTTCCATGAGGAAACAAACTGTCTCTGACCTACAGAAGCCATCTGATTGGAGCCCCAGGAATCTCCTGGGCGAGTTTACAGAGCTCCTCATAAACACGGCGGAGGAGGCGCAGGGCTGTCACAGCCCACACGTACACATGCTTGCAGATGCCACTGTTCGGAGCACATCTCTGCGGCACGGAGGGGCTGCTGGCCACGGGCAGAGCGATGCTGCCCACCTGGCTGGTGGCTGCGTGCAGGCAGAGCCTCCCCAACCCTGCCGTGCCTGGCAAGGAGCTGCCGAGGTTCACACTTTGGCTGACTTTTTGCAGTCAGAGGTCGTTCTGTTTTAAAGGTCTTGCAGAAATAATGAGCCAAACTGATTTGCTCAATGCTGAAGGCAAGCCAGCACGTATCAGCTCTGCTGCGAGCTCCCAGCACTGGCAGAGATGGAGCACCCGGCCGGGCAGAGCGCGGCAGCACCAGGGTGCTGGCCCCAGCACGGGCAGCCCTCGGGCTGTGGTGGGGGGCTCTCAGCACCACCCCTCCCCAGGACCACCTGCAGTGCCTGCCGTCCCCCAGAGGCAGGGATCGTCCCCCTCCGCTGTGTGCTGGGAGGTGCAGCAAGCAATGGCACGGATGAGGTGCTGCCAGCAGGACGTGTTCGGTTTAACCCACCCTAGACACCACTCAGGAGGGGTTCGTGTTCACTTGGTGCTTCTCTGGCGCTGGTTCAGAAGCTGCCTGGGACAAAACAGAGCTCTGTGCCCACACTGATGGGTGCTTCCTAGGCTCGGAGCAGCTGGTGACATCCTGCAGGTCCATGGCTGGCTTTGGAAACACTCAGTGTATTCTTGGTCAGTCCTCGCTCCCTAACCGGTGCTGCACCTTAGGCTGGAGCCTCCCCAGATAAGCCAGAAGCCAGGCACCTTCCCTGCTTCCCAGCCCCCTCCCCGTGGCGCCCTGCAGCCGATGCGGCACCCAGACACTGGCAGGGGGACACACCAGCCCCAGCTCCAAGAGGGGCTGCGGGGCCAGCCACAGCCCAGGTGTCTGCCCTTCATGGGGAGCACAGAGGGGGCTTCTCGCGCTCTGCAGCCCGAGGGGAAGCCCTGGGTATCTCCTCTAACCCGTTTCCACTTTTTCCCTCCCCGACTGCTAAAATATTTATGTCAAAAGTAGACATTAAAATTTAAGGAAAGCTAAATAGAATTTTAACTTGTGTATTTTGAGAGGAAATGAGTCCCGTAAGGTGATCATGCTGCTATGCACAGATGATTGATGTCAGTTTATTTATCTGCTACCGCTAAATGCTTGCAAAGGAGACAAGAAAGGGATACAGCTCAGCTCCGCGGGGCGGGGGCTGCTCCTGCCACTGTGGCAGCGCCGAGCGGGGAAGCGCTGGGCGGCTGTGCCGGGCCAGCCTGGGCAGCACAGCCCCAAACCGAGCTTTGGGCTTGCACAGTGCAGGTCTGGGCTTCTCCCGTCCTCGCTGTGAAACCGCCGGAGAGCACGGGGCTGGGAGAGCAGAGAGAAACTGGGGCCTGTCGCTTGTGCTCAAGAAGTCTTTCCATTTTTCTCCTTTCCCTTTCCCTTTCCCTTCTCTTTCCATTTCCGTTTTTCCCTTTCCCTTTTTCCCTTTCCCTTTTTCCCTTTCCCTTTTTTCCTTTTCCTTTTTTCCTTTTCCTTTTTTCCTTTTCCTTTTTATTTCCTTTTTCTCCTCTTTTTCCCTTTCCTTTCCTCCTTCTTATCTTTTCCCCTTTTCCCCTCTTTAATTTTCTTTCCTCGTTTTCCCACCACGGCCAAGAAAACCACTCGTGCACATCACAAGTGCCTTGATAGCTTCTTTCATGGCTCCCGCCCCTCGTGTGGACAGCACCACACCACTCGCCGGCGGTGTTATTACACGGGCAATATCTTGCTCTCCCCTGCCTGGAGATCCCAGAGCTGCTTTTGCTGGCTCTATTTCCCTTTCCTTATGAGGCCGCTTTGTTGGCCTGGCTACTATTTGCATAATGGTGCCCATAATCACTTGAGAAGGAAATCATTTCCTTTCACTGGAACTGGGGACCTTTTCATTGCATTTATTTATATATATACATTCCTGAAAGCCGTGCACTGACAGATGCTGGAAGCGGCCGCCCCCTGCTCTGCAATCAGACACCCCTCCACCCCGGCCTTGCGGCTTCCTTTTAACATTCTTTTTTTTTTTTTTTTTCCGCAGAAAACAAGGTTTGTTGATTGAACGGTGGTGCTTTTGCAAACGTTGTTCGTTGGGTCCCAGCCATCTGTTAATGCGTTCAAGGTTACCCAGGGGCTGACTCATGCTCAC